>NC_134360.1:48532507-48832507 GCF_048569485.1 Anomaloglossus baeobatrachus | reverse complement strand
CGATTATTATCGCTACAGCAGCTTCACACGCACATACCTGCCGTGCGACGTCCCTCTGGCCGGCGACCCACCTCCTTCCTTAGGGGGGCGGGTCATGCGGCGTCACAGCGACGTCACACGGCAGGCGGCCAATTGAAGCGGAGGGGCGGAGATGAGCAGGATGTAAACATCCCGCCCACCTCCGTCCTTCTCATTGCAGCCGGGAGGCAGGTAAGGAGATGTTCCTCGCTCCTGCGGCTTCATACACAGCGACGTGTGCTGCCGCAGGAGCGAGGAACAACATCGTACCTGTCGCACCATCGGCATTATGGAAATGTCGGAGGCTGCAGCGATGATACGATAATGACGCTTTTGCGCTCGTTCATCGTATCAAAAAGGTTTTACACGTTGCGATATCGACTGCGACGCCGGATGTGCGTCACTTTCGATTTGACCCCATCGACATCGCACGTGCAATGTCGCAATGCGCAAAGCCGCCCTAAAACCTGAACCAAAACAGGTAAACAATCGGGAAAACGCATAAAAAATGCAGCAAAAACTATCAGAAAAGATTTTCATGCATTTTAAAGCTGACACCTACAGATGAAAAGTAGAAAAACTACAGCATGTTTGCAATGTGTGAACACGGCCTGAAACCGGATCGGCTGGACAAAACATAGGATTAATGATTTGGCTCCTTAGTGGTTTTAGGCTATGTTCACACGGTGCATTTTTTTAAACATCTGCCCGCCTATCCTACAGCCAGCAAAGTCTGAGATTTCTCAAGTATTCTGTCCACATTACTTTTTTTCCTTGCAGATTTGGTGCAGAACAGATCTGCAGCATGTTAATTGTTGGTGCATTTTTTCCATTGACATCATTTAAAAAAAACTGCATTAAAAAAAACGCTCCAAGAATGCATGCGGTTTTAGGTGCATTTTTGGGTGCGTTTTTCTGCCAGAAGGTGCAGATTTCAGGCAAAAAATTTCTGCTCCAAATCTGCAGCGTGCGCACATAGCCTTACACCAGTCCCGAAAGTCATCATTCCTCTAAATATGAATTTGCTGCTTCTTATTCTAGCGCACTCTTCATCCAGACTGGCGGGCAGAGCGGGGTGTCCATGAATCAGGGGCATGGACGTCACAGAGGGGCTCCCCTTTCGTGGTCGCGGCTCTTGTAGGGATAAAGGGATCATATCTGTACCATAAATGTGTCCCTACGATCTATTATGCATGGATTCAAAAGTTATAAATGCCATCTGGAAACCATCAGCAAGTAGGCGAGCAGCTGCATTTATTTTCATGCTCGCTCAGGTCCTGGGACTCCCTCTCGCCCACGGCAGCCTCCGAACTGTGAAAATAAAGTGCAAAACCGCAATATGAACATATCACACGGATGATGGAGTGCGCCGTCACTTTAAATGTAAATGATGTGACGTGATACACACAGAGGCAGCCTCTCCCTGCTCTCCAATTAGCAGAGGAAACAGCCAGCATGTAGGGTGTTTATTGTGGTAGTCAGTTACATGCTGCGGAGACATTCCTGCAAACCAGAGACTGTGAGGGAGGTCATTATCTGATGATGGATGGACAACTTCAGATTGATTCAGAAGATGCCTCCCTGGTTGTCATGGGACTACAAGCACCAGCATGCCACCAGGAGCATGCTGAGAGTTATAAATCCTCTGCAGAGCTGTGGGTTTCGGCGTTGCTGCCTGGCCACGCAGGGGTTAAATATCCAGATGTTTTTTCCTGTATGAGGTTTACATTCCGCCGTCTCCACTGAATGTCACTGTAATTATAGAAATGGAGGGGGCCGCCAATTATATAAGATCACAGGACCCACAAACGCAAACAGACCCCCGACATTATCCTACACAGCTGTCCGATACTCTACACCGGCGCATGCTGCGCGTTTTAGTCTAGAAGCAACCGCAGACCGATAGGGAATCCGAAATAGAGCCCTAACCTAGAGCACTAGCCACTAAAAGGCACAACTACCTGCAATCAATCAATGAGCCGCCTCCATTTTTCACTGCAGCTTATGAATCCAAAGGTTTAGCAACTTTCTAAGACCACTTTCACACTGCGTTTCCCTCCCCGTTCAGTGGTCCCCTCTGAACTCCCCGCAAAGCAGGTTTCGGGCGTATACGCCGACGGATCCATTGACTATAATGGTGCAGATGGAGTCACCGTATGCTCTGTCGTGCTCCATTTTCGGGGGTATATTCTTACTGGAGGCGGACAGTCAGACGCAGTCTACTACATCTGGGTGTCCACCTCCAATAAGCGTATACTCCCGAAAATGGTGCACGACAGAGCACACGGTGACTCCATCTGCACCATTATAGTCAATGGCCCCGTTGGCGCATGCATCAAACCCGTTTTGCAGGGGGTTTGGACGGTACCACTGAACGGAGACAGTAACGCAGTGTGTAAGCGGCCTAAAGGGTGCTTTACACGCTGCGACATCGCTAACGATATATCGTCGGGGTCACGTCGTTAGTGACGCACATCCGGCGCCGTTAGCGACATCGCAGCGTGTGACACCAAGGAGCGACGATCAACGAGCACAAATACGTGAAAAATCGTTGCTCGTTGACACGTCGCTCCTTTCCTTAATATCGTTGCTGCTGTAGGTCTGATGTTGTTCCTCGTTCCTGCGGCAGCACACATCGCTGTGTGTGACACCGCAGGAGCAACGAACATCTCCTTACCTGCGTCCACCGGCAATGCGGAAGGAAGGAGGTGGGCGGGATGTTACGTCCCACTCATCTCCGCCCTCCACTGCTATTGGACTATTGGACGGCTGCTGTGTGACGCCGCACGACCCGCCCCCTTAGAAAGGAGGCGGTCGCCGGTCAGAGCGACGTCGCAGGGCAGGTAAGTACGTGTGACGGGTGTTAGCGATGTTGTGCGCCACGCACAACCGACGGGGGCGGGTACGCTCGCTAACAATATCGGTACCGATATCGTAGCGTGTAAGTACCCTTTAGGCTGAGTTCACATGCCCACTAATCATCCATTAGAACGGATCCAGCAGCAATCCATTGGCAAAAAAAGTGCAAACACAACTTTTTTGTCCATTTTGAAAATATAGATTTTTGCAGGATCCAATTTTTAACATTGGAGTCTATGGAAAACGGATCCGTTAACAGATGGCTATTTATCTTCCATTTCAAACGGATGCAGTAAGCAAAAAACGGATCCAATAATGGATTGCTATTTATCTTCCATTTGAAGCAGATCCAATAAGCAAAAAACGGATCCTTTACAAATGAATGAAAATCGGATGGCTAAATAGTAATCTGTTAATAGATCCGTTTTTCATAGACTCCAACGTTAAAAAAACGGATCCTGCAAAAGTAAATATTTTCAAAACAGACAAAGTTGTGTTTAAACATCTTTTTTGCCAACGGATCTGTTTAATGGATGATTACTAGGGATGATCGAATACCTCAAATATTCGGCTTCGCGAACATCCGACGAATAGGTCGCCCCTATGCAAATATTCTATGCGCAATGTAAGTCTATGGGAAGCCCGAATAGTTCCGAATAGTTGTTATTCGGGTTTCCCATAGACTTACATTGCGAATCGAATATTCGCGACTAGTCGAATAGCGGCGACCTATTCAGCAAATATTCGCAAAGCCGAATATTTTAGGTATTTGATCATCCCTAATGATTACAGGACATGTGAACTCAGCCTAATAGAGAACACTCACATTAGAGTATATAATATCGCCCAGATCCTCAGCCACAAAAGTTGGTAAGTGTCGTGCGTTTTTTTCCTCGCCTACCATCCATATGTCATGTGAATGTGAGGACTTTTCTAGGTAAGAAAAAAGAATACGCACTCGCATGACATACGGATACTAGGCGAAGAAAACAACGCATGACACTTGCCAACTTTTCTGGCTGAGGATCTGGGCGACTCCATATACGTTAATATGAGCACGCCCTATTATGCTGAGTTCACACGTGCAGTAATTATCCATTATAATGGATCCATTGGTATAAAAGTTCTGCAAACACAACTTTTTTTTGTCTGTTTTGAAAATATTGACTTTTGCGGGATCCGTTTTTTTAAACATTGGAATCTATGGAAAACGGATCCGTTAACTGATTACTATTTCTTTTCTGGCTGAGGATCTGGGCGATATTAATACTCTAATGTGAGTGCACCCTTACAGTCCTCCTGAATTGCAAGATCTCTGCTTGCCATAGTGAATGGAACATTTTTGCAGTCAAAACAATTGACATCTTTTAATACATGATGGTTTGTAAAAATTGTATCCATACTAGACAATCCTCTGTGAGCTAAACATATTACGTGCACTGATACATTGTAGCAAACCATCAGTGAAGTGTTTAGGGATCTTGACTATAGGACTCTTGACTATTGGACTGTTTAGGGATATTTCTTTTTGCTCCTGAAATCATCCATTAATCATCCATTATAACGGATCCATTGGTACAAAAGTTCTGCAAACACAACCTTTTTTATCCGTTTTGAAAATATTGACTTTTGCAGGATCCGTCTTTTTTAACATTGGAGTCTATGGAAAACGGATCCGTTAACTGATTACTATTTCTTTTCTGGCTGAGGATCTGGGCGATATTAATACTCTAATGTGAGTGCACCCTTACAGTCCTCCTGAATTGCAAGATCTCTGCTTGCCATAGTGAATGGAACATTTTTGCAGTCAAAACAATTGACATCTTCTAATACATGAAGGCTTGTAAAAATTGTATCCAGACTAAACAATCCTCTGTGAGCTAAACATATTACGTGCACTGATACATTGTAGCAAACTATCAGTGAAGTGTTTAGGGATCTTGACTATAGGACTCTTGACTATTGGACTGTTTAGGGATATTTCTTTTTGCTCCTGAATTTAGGGAGAATATATAGAGATATCATTTGAGGGGGGATACATGTTTTAATTGTATAGTTGGCACTAAGTAGATTGTTTGGTATATATTGTGTATTTAATTGCTTCTGTTAATAAAACTAATTTCTATAAAATTAAGGAGTTTTTAGTCTGTGAATCAGCAAACTATCAGGACAGGATAGAGATTGTGCTGATGTGTTTAGTTTACAGAGGATTGTCTAGATTGCATGTAATAGTAACAAACCCTCAGCAGAAAGAAATATTAAGTCTGTACAGATTTTAATACACGGTGTAAACAATATTCAATAACAGCAAGCAGGGATCTTGACAATGATGAGGAAGTGAAACACAAAGTATATTGGAAAGTTGCAGAACTCGGAACCTTCAAAGGAAATTTTGCTTTTTGATCATCACGATCACTGATATTTATCAGGAAGGTCAGATTAAAGTCTGTGCATTATTACAGGATTTCCTATACAAGAACAGAACGGATGGAGAGAACAGGGGGAGGAAGACAATATACAAGTGTAAATGTGGCAAAGAGCAGGATTTTAGCATAGCAAAAAATTGGAGAAAAGAACGGATGCCGGTGGAAGTTCACATCTCATGTAATCATCCGTTAGAACGGATCCTGCAGAGATCTGTTGGCAAAATGATTTTTGCCTAATCCATTTTGTTTTGTTTTTTTAACATTGGAATCTATGGTTAAAGGATTGCTATTTTTGTTCCATTTGAAACGGATCCGTTCTCCGTAGACTCCAATATTAAAAAAAACGGATCCGACAGACATCAGTTATTTAACAATAGATAAGTTGCGTTTGCAGAATTTTTTTTCCCAATGGATCTCTGCAGCAGGATCCGTTCTAACGGACGATTATAGGATATGTGAACTCAGCCTCAATCTGCATATATAACATACGGATTATGCTGCGGATTACCAGGAGACCTTCACCCTCTGGATTGCAATGGGTAAAATCCATGCAGCACATATACCGTGCAGATCTTATGCAGCTTCCAAAAACTCAATTCACTTATATTGCACTAAACTGAGGAGTGAAAATTACCAAAAATACACAATGAGGGAGATTTACTAAGCAAAATGAGCCAGAAATCTGCCTTAACTGTACCAAATGAGTTGATACACACAAAACGTTTGGGGTGGTGCACAAGTAGGGTCCAAAACCGTCTCAAGTAGATGTAGAAACTTGGCACTCAAGATCAATGTGAATAGCGGTGGACACCACGTCATACCCAGCCATGCCGCTCGCCACGCTACTATACTTTCTGAGGACCCTCTATGGACGCACTGATGAAGGTCTTTTGACCGAAACGTCTGTGCTTGTGCTGGTCTTTACAATAAAAACCACTGTTCACATTGATCTTTCTACAAAACGGTCCTAAAACCCGTGCACCACATTTCTTTTCGACTCCTTGACGCTTCACTAGCGGTTTTTACAAAGCATCTAGTAAACAGGGAGGTTAATGCACCAGATTTATTTCTGGCATGCACTATTTTTGGGTGCCACATTGTGGTGTAGAGGAAGGCAATCGATAGATTTGGAGCAGTTTCTGTCTAGTTTTTTGCTGCCTCAATTCTAGACTTAACAGATAGAACTCTAACAATAATAACGTAACTTCTGGGCATAACAGGAAAGCTACATTTACACATCAATGCAATTATCACATAGTGTGCAAATCCCCAACCCTGGGGCCAAGTCAATGCAACTAAAGAGGACACAAGTGTCCAACCAGAGATAAGACTGATGAGCAAAGAAAACCACCATAGGCACAACACAACATCCTCAGAGGGAGGTTAGTGAAAAGTGCATTACACATAGAGTTTGGCTCCAAGGTTTTATCCATTTACAGCCAAGACTTAGTTTTGAGCCATGAAGAACCTCTTACCTTCCTTAGGGGGGTTGGGGTCCCACACTGACCACATCTGGACGAAGAAAAAGGGTGTCCAGCACACAATATAAGCCAGCACAATGATGAAGGTCATCTTGACAGTCCTGATCTTAGCCTTGGAGATGAGCCGGACACTGCTGACCCTGGACAGGGTGGCTCTTCTGCTGGTGCTCAGCCTCAGGTTGCTCTCACACACAGTCTTCAGGCGAATGTTCTGCCAGATCTTGTAGCTTATAAGCCCATAGCAGATGCTGAGGATCATCACTGGGATGATGTACACAGCCAGGGTTATCCATGTGATATAAGCCTTGGGTCCCCATGGCTGGATAAAGTCAGCCCTGCAGTCATAGACCCCATTGCCCACATCTGTGAGGGAGAAGATGATGGTTTGAGGGGTGCTTAGAAGAAAGCTGAGGATCCAGGTGAAGAGGACATAGACACAGTCTGATCTCCTGTGCAGAGACCTCAAGGGTTGACAAATGGCCAAGCACCTGTCCAGAGACATGAGCAGGAGCATGTAGGTAGAAGCGAACATCCCCACCACCTGCAGGTAAGTGACCAACCTGCACACAAAGTCTGGAGCATAGAACCTGAAGGTGATGTCCCAGATGAGCTGGGGGAGCACCTGGAACAATGCGACCACCAGGTCTGCAATACTCAGGTGCTTCATGAAGAAGTACATACGGGAGTGCTTGTGTCTATTAATGTAGATACCCAGGAGGACACAGATGTTCCCAGCCAGGGCCAGAAATAGGATGAGGGCCAGCACAGTCACCTCCACCTTGGCCACCTCCTCATTCCTTTTTAGGGGGTCCCTGGTGTTGTTGGAGCTGTGATTACGGTTCTCCAGGCTGGAGTTGACCCATGAAGCATTGAGAATCTCAGAACAGTCCACATTTAGGCACAATCCCTCCATTTTCAGGTCCGGCTATAAATCCACTCAATTTTCTTAAAGTTGCATCATCCCTTGAAGGAGAGCATCTCCACTGGCCCCCCAGGACCCACCAAGGCTGGGTCTCTCCAATGCACTGATTGGACCACTTCTTGCAATCTTCTGAGCTCTTTCCTCAAGCTTTACTCCCTTGAAGATGAGGTGAAGAGGTGGTCTCTACCAGCCCCTCCTTCCCTCCAGGACATGTAGACCCCCTCCCCTGGGTAATAATCAGAAAACAGACTTGCAGCCACTTATAGATATTGATAGATGAGTCCCAGGAGGTCACATTCAACAGATGCAGGTAACTCTGGTCCTTGAATTTGTCACATCAAAAAAAGTCCAAAATGTTGCAAGTAACCCCCTGGTCAGGAGGACCACCACCCTCTGTGCAGTGCCCAGGCTAGAATGGTCTCCAGCAGCTCAGCCCACACAATGCTGCAGAAGGGGAGTCAACATTCAGGTCCCCAAAAGAGCCCCCAAGCTCCAGTCCATGGAGAGATTCCTCACCTCTGTGAGATAACTCTGTCTGACCCTCCCTCCTCCTCAGGTTGACTGTTACTCAGGAGCCTCCTCTTTAGTAACCCTTCACATCTTGCAGACTGAGGAGAGTGAGCAGCAAGGAGAGGTGACACAGCCGCTCAGTTTTATTGAGTCTTCTGGGCAGGGGGCTGTGATATTCTGGGGTGGCCACTAGATGGCGCTGCAGGACACAGTTCTTGCTATGCGGTGGGTCAGAGCTGAATGGACTGTAATAAATATACAAGACCATTCACACATTTCAAGCGGCACTAGAAAATGCCCAGACCATATGCCAGTATGCCAGACTATATGCCAGTATGCCAGACCATGTGCCAGTATGCCAGACCATATGCCAGTATGCCAGACCATGTGCCAGTATGCCAGACCATGTGCCAGTATGCCAGGCAGTCCTAATCGTCAGGAAATTCTAGTACCATTCGGAAAAATAAGCTGATTGTTACTGTTTGCCATGATTTTGGGGGCTCGGGGATTACTCATGTGACACGACAGATTTATTAACACTTAATCCTGAAAAGGATGCAATACCGCAAACCCACACACATACATTAATTATATATATATATATATATATATATATATATATATATATATATATATATATATATATATAAACATAATAAACATATATATATATATATATATATACACACACACACACACAGTAATACTGGTGAAAATACAAATATGGAATTATTTTTTAATTCGGTGAATTGTACTCCATCATGCTTCTGATTAAGAGCACTGAATGAAAAAAAGAAAATTATAATGTATAACCTCATAGCAATAAAAATGAAAGATAAAAATACAGAGATACAGAAGATTCTACCTGCAGTCACAACTAGGGGGAGCTCCCTGTATACAGAGATACATGATAAGATCCTGTCTGCAGTCACAATTAGGGGGAGCTCCCTGTATACAGAGATACATGATAAGATCCTGTCTGCAGTCACAATTATGGGGAGCTCCCTGTATACAGAGATACATGATAAGATCGTGTCTGCAGCCACCACTAGGGGGAGCGCCCTGTATACAGAGATACATGATAAGATTCTGTCTGCAGCCACCACTAGGGGGAGCTCCCTGTATACAAAGATACATGATAAGATTCTGTCTGCAGCCACCACTAGGGGGAGCTCCCTGTATACAGAGATACATGATGAGATTCTGTCTGCAGCCACCACTAGGGGAAGCTCCCTGTATAGAGAGATACATGATGAGATTCTGTCTGCAGCCACCACTAGGGGGAGCTCCCTGTATACAGAGATACATGATAAGATTCTGTCTGCAGCCACCACTAGGGGGAACTCCCTGTATACAGAGATACATGATAAGATTCTGTTTGCAGCCACCACTAGGGGGAGCTCCCTGTATACAGAGATACATGATAAGATTCTGTCTGCAGTCACCACTAGGGGGAGCTCCCTGTATACAGAGATACATGATAAGATTCTGTCTGCAGCCACCACTAGGGGGAGCTCCCTGTATACAGAGATACATGATGAGATTCTGTCTGCAGCCACCACTAGGGGAAGCTCCCTGTATACAGAGATACATGAAAAGATTCTGTCTGCAGCCACCACTAGAGGGAGCTCCCTGTATACAGAGATACATGATGAGATTCTGTCTGCAGCCACCACTAGGGGGAACTCCCTGTATACAGAGATACATGATAAGATTCTGTTTGCAGCCACCACTAGGGGGAGCTCCCTGTATACAGAGATACATGATAAGATTCTGTCTGCAGCCACCACTAGGGGGAGCTCCCTGTATACAGAGATACATGATAGGATTCTGTCTGCAGCCACCACTAGGGGGAGCTCTCTGTATACAGAGATACATGATAAGATTCTGTCTGCAGCCACCACTAGGGGGAGCTCCCTGTATACAGAGATACATGATAAGATTCTGTCTGCAGTCACCACTAGGGGGAGCTCCCTGTATACAGAGATACATGATAAGATTCTGTCTGCAGCCACCACTAGAAGGAGCTCCCTGTATACAGAGATACATGATAAGATCCTGTCTGCAGCCACCACTAGGGGGAGCTCTCTGTATACAGAGATACATGATAATATTCTGTCTGCAGCCACCACTAGGGGGAGCTCCCTGTATACAGAGATACATGATAAGATTCTGTCTGCAGCCACCACTAGGGGGAGCTCCCTGTATACAGAGATACATGATAATATTCTGTCTGCAGCCACCACTAGGGGGAGCTCCCTGTATACAGAGATACATGATAATATTCTGTCTGCAGCCACCACTAAACAACTACCGTTAGTGTGTAACCACCTTGCGACTCTCCATTGTATCAAACATGTATCTGAGGAGAGTAGAAGAAACAGCCAACAATTAGGTCCAGGTCATTTTTTTCTGCTAGATGATTGTGCAGAAGAGGTAGTTACAGATCATGGGGTGCGATTGGTCAGAGCGCAGTATAAAAAAAATGTAAGTTATTGAATCCTGACCATTAGTGGAGGACGTTCTCGCTGCGTGGATTGCGTGACAGTTCCACATCTTGCACTTCTTGGAGCTGTTGAACAGGAGCCAACAGTTCATTTATACAATCTGCACTCTCCTCGCCTGTGATGTCTTCCGTGATTACTGTATAGCGCGTGTTATGACAGAGCATAGGGGAAGGTGGATAGAGGAGAGGTTTCCCATCTGCGCGGAGTCAATCTGCCGGTAATCACATTCATTTAGCCTGGAATTCGGCACAGACACACACCTGCAGAGCCACCCCGCGCTCACCTTCTGATATGGATGCCATCCCCAGCAGCTCCCGACTGAGAACAGATGTGGGGCGCATGGAGAATAGAGCCAAGAATGGGGAGAGCTATGCAGAATCTGTGCAATCTCACGAACATGCGCATCAATGGAGGTGACTCCAGAGAACAGTAGCCTAGGATCAGGTATATACTATGTCCACAGCAACATAGGAGAAAGAACATATAAAGCCAGATATAAAAGTCTTCTATAGGGCAGTAATACAGGGGTAGAATTATTGTTATATAATGGAAAATTCTGCAACTTGCTAACATTTTGTGCTTCCATTTGATAGACATTTGGCAGATTAACAGTGACTGGAAAATCTGAAAAAAATCTAAAACTACTCACAGATGATAATGGGTTACAATTGTATTAATCTGGACATTGCTGTGAGCAAAACAACCTGGACTTAAAATACATTGTTAAGATTCTGTCTCCAGCCACCACTAGGGGGAACTCCCTGTATACAGAGATATATGATAATATTCTGCCTGCAACCACCACTAGGGGGAGCACCCTGTATACAGAGATACATGATAAGATTCTGTCTGCAGCCACCACTAGGAAAAGCTCCCTGTATACAGAGATGCATGATAAGATTCTGTCTGCAGTCACCACTAGGGGGAGCTCCCTGTATACAGAGATACATGATAAGAGTCTGTCTGCAGCCACCACTAGGGGGAGCTCCCTGTATACAGAGATACATGATAAGATTCTGTCTGCAGCCACCACTAGGGGGAGCTCCCTGTATACAGAGATACATGATAAGATCCTGTCTGCAGCCACCACTAGGGGGAGCTCCCTGTATACAGAGATACATGATAAGATCCTGCCTGCAGCCACCACTAGGGGGAACTCCCTGTATACAGAGATATATGATAATATTCTGCCTGCAACCACCACTAGGGGGAGCACCCTGTATACAGAGATACAAGATAAGATTCTGTCTGCAGCCACCACTAGGAAGAGCTCCCTGTATACAGAGATGCATGATAAGATTCTGTCTGCAGTCACCACTAGGGGGAGCTCCCTGTATACAGAGATACATGATAAGATTCTGTCTGCAGCCACCACTAGGGGGAGCTCCCTGTATACAGAGATACATGATAAGAGTCTGTCTGCAGCCACCACTAGGGGGAGCAACTTGTATACAGAGATACATGATAAGATTCTGTCTGCAGTCACCACTAGGGGGAGCTCCCTGTATACAGAGATACATGATAAGATCCTGTCTGCAGCCACCACTAGGGGGAGCTCCCTGTATACAGAGATACATGATATGATTCTGTCTGCACCCACCAGTAGGGGGAGCTCCCTGTATACAGAGATACATGATAAGATTCTGTCTGCAGCCACCACTAGGGGAGCTCCCTGTATACAGAGATATATGATAATATTCTGTCTGCAGCCACCACTAGGAGGAGCTCCCTGTATACAGAGATACATGATGAGATTCTGTCTGCAGTCACCACTAGGGGGAGCTCCCTGTATACAGAGATATATGATAATATTCTGTCTGCAGTCACCACTAGGGGGAGCTCCCTGTATACAGAGATACATGATGAGATTCTGTCTGCAGTCACCACTAGGGGGAGCTCCCTGTATACAGAGATATATGATAATATTCTGTCTGCAGTCACCACTAGGGGGAGCTCCCTGTATACAGAGATACATGATGAGATTCTGTCTGCAGTCACCACTAGGGGGAGCTCCCTGTATATAGAGATACATGATAACATTCTGTCTGCAGTCACCACTAGGGGGAGCTCCCTGCATACAGAGATACATGATAAGATTCTGTCTGCAGCCACCACTAGGGGGAGCTCCCTGTATACAGAGATACATGATAAGATTCTGTCTGCAGCCACCACTAAACAACTACAGTTGGTGTGTAACTACCTTGCAACTCTCCATTGTATCAAACATGTATCTGAGGAGAGTAGAAGAAACAGCCAAGAATTATGTCCAGTGCATTTTTTTCTGCTAGATGATTGGGCTGAAGAGGTAGTTACAGATCATGGGGTGCGATTGGTCAGAGCGCAGTATAAAAAAAATGTAAGTTATTGAATCCTGACCATTAGTGGAGGACGTTCTCGCTGCGTGGATTGCGTGACAGTTCCACATCTTGCACTTCTTGGAGCTGTTGAACAGGAGCCAACAGTTCATTTATACAATCTGCACTCTCCTCGCCTGTGATGTCTTCCGTGATTACTGTATAGCGCGTGTTATGACAGAGCATAGGGGAAGGTGGATAGAGGAGAGGTTTCCCATCTGCGCGGAGTCAATCTGCCGGTAATCACATTCATTTAGCCTGGAATTCGGCACAGACACACACATGCAGAGCCACCCCGCGCTCACCTTCTGATATGGATGCCATCCCCAGCAGCTCCCGACTGAGAACAGATGTGGGGCGCATGGAGAATAGAGCCAAGAATGGGGAGAGCTATGCAGAATCTGTGCAATCTCACGAACATGCGCATCAATGGAGGTGACTCCAGAGAACAGTAGCCTAGGATCAGGTATATACTATGTCCACAGCAACATAGGAGAAAGAACATATCCAGCCAGATATAAAAGTCTTCTATAGGGCAGTAACACAGGGGTAGAATTATTGTTATATAATGGAAAATTCTGCAACTTGCTAACATTTTGTGCTTCCATTTGATAGACATTTGGCAGATTAACAGTGACTGGAAAGTCTGAAAAAAATCTAATACTACTCACAGATGATAATGGGTTACAATTGTATTAATCTGGACATTGCTGTGAGCAAAACAACCTGGACTTAAAATACATTGTTAAGATTCTGTCTCCAGCCACCACTAGGGGGAGCTCCGTGTATACAGAGATATATGATAAGATTCTGTCTGTAGCCACCACTAGGGGGAGCTCCGTGTATACAGAGATATATGATAAGATTCTGTCTGCAGCCACCACTAGGGGGAGCTCCGTGTATACAGAGATATATGATAAGATTCTGTCTGCAGCCACCACTAGGGGGAGCTCCCTGTATACAGAGATACATGATAAGATTCTGTCTGCAGCCACCATTAGGGGGAGCTCCCTGTATACAGAGATACATGATGAGATTCTGTCTGCAACCACCACTAGGGGGAGCTCCCTGTATACAGAGATACATGATAAGATTCTGTCTGCAGCCACCATTAGGGGGAGCTCCCTGTATACAGAGATACATGATGAGATTCTGTCTGCAACCACCACTAGGGGGAGCTCCCTGTATACAGAGATACATGATAAGATTCTGTCTGCAGTCACCAATAGGGGAAGTTCCTTGTATACAGAAATACATGATAAGATCCTGTCTGCAGCCACCACTAGGGGGCACTCCCTGTATACAGAGATACATGATAAGATTCTGTCTGCAGCCACCACTAGGGGGAGCTCCCTGTATACAGATACATGATAAGATTCTGTCTGCAGTCACCAATAGGGGAAGTTCCTTGTATACAGAAATACATGATAAGATCCTGTCTGCAGCCACCACTAGGGGGAGCTCCGTGTATACAGAGATACATGATAAGATTCTGTCTGCAGCCACCACTAGGGGGAGCACCCTGTATACAGAGATACATGATAAGATCCTGTCTGCAGCCACCACTAGGGGGAGCTCCGTGTATACAGAGATACATGATAAGATCCTGTCTGCAGCCACCACTAGGGGGAGCACCCTGTATACAGAGATACATGATAAGATTCTGTCTGCAGTCACCAATAGGGGAAGTTCCTTGTATACAGAAATACATGATAAGATCCTGTTTGCAGCCACCACTAGGGGGAGCTCCGTGTATACAGAGATACATGATAAGATTCTGTCTGTAGCCACTACTAGAGGGAGCTCCCTGTATACAGAGATACATGATAAGATTCTGTCTGTAGCCACTACTAGGGGGAGCTCCTTGTATACAGAGATACATGATAAGATTCTGTCTGCAGCCACCACTAGGGGGAGCTCCCTGTATACAGAGATACATGATAAGATTCTGTCTGCAGCCCCCACTAGGGGGAGCTCCCTGTATGCAGAGATAAGTGATAACATACTGGCTGCAGACACCACAAGGGGGAGCTCCGTGTATACAGAGATGCATGAGAAGATCCTGTCTACAGCCACCACTAGGGGGACCTCCCTATATACAGAGATACATGATAAGATTCTGTCTTCAGCCATCAGTAGGAGTAGCTCTCTGTATACAGAGATACATGATAAGATTCTGTCTGCAGCCACCACTAGGGGGAGCTCCCTGTATACAGAGATATATGATCAGATTCTGTCAGCAGCCACCACTAGGGGGAGCTCCCTGTATAAAGAGATACATGATAAGATTCTGTATGCAGCCACCACTAGGGGGAGCTCCCTGTATACAGAGATACATATTAAGATCCTCTCTGCAGTCACCAATAGGAGGAGCTCCCTGTATACAGAGGTACATGACAAGATTCTGTCTCCATCCACCACTAATGGGAGCGCCCTGTATACAGAGATACATGATAAGATCCTCTCTGCAGCTACCAATAGGAGGAGCTCCCTGTATACAGAGGTACATGATAAGATTCTGTCTGCAGCAACCACTAGGGGGAGATCCCTATATAAGAGATACATGATAAGATTATGCCTAAGGGGTGCTTCACATCAAACTTAGATAATGGTATAATGCCTCAAGCATATGGAAAAATATTGGAATATACAATGAAAAATGCTACTTGCTAATTTGAACATGTGAATAATGAATTGCATACCTGCTATGAATATTAGGAAAAAGGAGATATTTAGCAATCGCATTGATCAATGTAACTGAGCCCCAAAACCTCGTCAAGGTATATCTCTATATTGGGGTCCCTAGCTCTGTGACCCTAACTGTGTGTCATCTCATTGCAATTAAAAACTGCTATGGGTGGAGAGGGGTAACTAAGGACTTTCTTATATAGGAGATGGAAAAAACATGGCCGAAAGGGGCGGAGCTGTGTTCACATTCAGAAAAAAAACTACATATAACTGAATAGAATAACTGAAGTGAGCACTAATATATATATATGAGTGCAAGCCAAAAATACATACTATATATAAGAATAAGGCTGCACATCAAACTTAGATAATGGTATAATGCCTCAAGCATATGGAAAAATATTGGAATATACAATGAAAAATGCTACTTGCTAATTTGAACATGTGAATAATGAATTGCATACCTGCTATGAATATTAGGAAAAAGGAGATATTTAGCAATCGCATTGATCAATGTAACTGAGCCCCAAAACCTCGTCAAGGTATATCTCTATATTGGGGTCCCTAGCTCTGTGACCCTAACTGTGTGTCATCTCATTGCAATTAAAAACTGCTATGGGTGGAGAGGGGTAACTAAGGACTTTCTTATATAGGAGATGGAAAAAACATGGCCGAAAGGGGCGGAGCTGTGTTCACATTCAGAAAAAAAACTACATATAACTGAATAGAATAACTGAAGTGAGCACTAATATATATATATGAGTGCAAGCCAAAAATACATACTATATATAAGAATAAGGCTGCACATCAAACTTAGATAATGGTATAATGCCTCAAGCATATGGAAAAATATTGGAATATACAATGAAAAATGCTACTTGCTAATTTGAACATGTGAATAATGAATTGCATACCTGCTATGAATATTAGGAAAAAGGAGATATTTAGCAATCGCATTGATCAATGTAACTGAGCCCCAAAACCTCGTCAAGGTATATCTCTATATTGGGGTCCCTAGCTCTGTGACCCTAACTGTGTGTCATCTCATTGCAATTAAAAACTGCTATGGGTGGAGAGGGGTAACTAAGGACTTTCTTATATAGGAGATGGAAAAAACATGGCCGAAAGGGGCGGAGCAATGCGATTGCTAAATATCTCCTTTTTCCTAATATTCATAGCAGGTATGCAATTCATTATTCACATGTTCAAATTAGCAAGTAGCATTTTTCATTGTATATTCCAATATTTTTCCATATGCTTGAGGCATTATACCATTATCTAAGTTTGATGTGCAGCCTTATTCTTATATATAGTATGTATTTTTGGCTTGCACTCATATATATATATTAGTGCTCACTTCAGTTATTCTATTCAGTTATAAGGGGTGCTTCACACACAGCGAGATCGCTACTGAGATCGCTGCTGAGTCACGGTTTTTGTGACCTCATTAGCGATCTCGCTGTGTGTGACACTGAGCAGCGATCTGGCCCCTGCTGTGAGATCACTGCTCGTTACACACAGCCCTGGTTCGTTTTTTTATTGTTGCTCTCCCGCTGATAAGCACACATCGCTGTGTGTGACAGCGAGAGAGCAACAATCCTGAATGTGCAGGGAGCAGGAGCCGGCGTCTGGCAGCTGCGGTAAGCTATAACCAAGGTAAACATCGGGTAACCAAGGTGGTTACCCGATATTTACCTTCGTTACCAGCCTCCGCAGCTCTCACGCAGCCAGTGCCGGCTCCTGCTTCCTGCACACGCTAAGCTAAGCGGTGTGCGCTGGTAACTAAGGTAAACATCGGGTAACCATACCCGATGTTTACCTTAGTTACCAGTGTCTGCAGCTTCCAGACGCTGGCTCCATGCAAGCGCAGCGTCGCTTGCACGTCGCTGCTGGCTGGGGGCTGGTCACTGGTGAGATCTGCCTGTTTGACAGCTCACCAGCGACCATGTAGCGACGCAGCAGCGATCCTGACCAGGTCAGATCGCTGGTGGGATCGCTGCTGCGTCGCTAAAGTGTGACGGTACCCTAACCCACCACTAGGGGGAGCTCCCTGTATAGATATATGATAAGATTCTTTCTGCAGCCACCACTAGGGGGAGTGCCCTGTATAGATACATGATAAGATTCTGTCTGCAGCCACCACTAGGGGGAGCTGCCTGCACAGTTGTACATGGTGATACAATGGGAACGACACTGAATACAGGACTGGATCTGTGTTTATAGTAGGGGGTCATAATTATGTAATTTCATTGTATTAGGTTTACCTTTCTATTAAAAGCACATGAAATGAGCCTTCCCTTTAATTACTTATATCCATGTAATAACAGGTCATGAATAGTTTGAATTCCTCCAAATAAAGATATGATAAAGCAGCGTCGATCACCGCACAATGGAGCCATTCTCCTGCCGGTCACATACATATCTCAGGTTTCCAGTTGCATTATTATAAGATTTTTAACGGGGTCAGGGGTCACGATAATTCATTAACAGGAGTTCTATCCAGCAACCTGGACAATGATCACCCCAAACTACAAACCCTTTCCATAATAATAAGAGGGGGGTTGGGTTGGCAGGAATATGTACACACAAATACAGCCCCCTCCTCCATTGTATGGGAAGATCACCCCTCTCCTGCGGCTGTATACACTGACATCAAATAGCGGCAGATGAAAGCTCCGGATCTCCGCTTCCTCCACGGTGGCAGCTCTGTGTGCCGCTCACTATTAATATGCAGATAATTCAGACTCTGGGACCTTTCATCTCCGCTCGTGTCACCTTGAAATCATCTCCACTCATTCAGACACTTATAAACCGATCACACAAATACTGGCTGATGACGACAGATTTCTGTATTTACTAACTGCTCGTAGATTGTAAGCTCTTGTGGTCAGTGTCCTCTCTCATAGAATACGGTCAGTATCCTCTCATCGATTGTAAGCTCTTGTGGTTAGTGTCCTCTCTCATAGATGGTAAGCTCTTGTGGTCAGTGTCCTCTCTCCTTGTAGACTGTAAGCTCTTGTGGTTAGTGTCCTCTCTCATAGATGGTAAGCTCTTGTGGTCAGTGTCCTCTCTCCTTGTAGACTGTAAGCTCTTGTGGTTAGTGTCCTCTCTCATAGATGGTAAGCTCTTGTGGTCAGTGTCCTCTCTCCTTGTAGACTGTAAGCTCTTGTGGTTAGTGTCCTCTCTCATAGATGGTAAGCTCTTGTGGTCAGTGTCCTTTCTCATAGATTATAAGCTCTTGTGGTCAGTATCCTTTCTCATAGATTATAAGCTCTTGTGGTCAGTATCCTTTCTCATAGATTATAAGCTCTTGTGGTTAGTGTCCTCTCATAGATTATAAGCTCTTGTGGTTAGTGTCCTCTCATAGATTATAAGCTCTTGTGGTTAGTGTCCTCTCATAGATTATAAGCTCTTGTGGTCAGTGTCCTTTCTCATAGATTATAAGCTCTTGTGGTCAGTATCCTTTCTCATAGATTATAAGCTCTTGTGGTCAGTATCCTTTCTCATAGATTATAAGCTCTTGTGGTTAGTGTCCTCTCATAGATTATAAGCTCTTGTGGTTAGTGTCCTCTCATAGATTATAAGCTCTTGTGGTTAGTGTCCTCTCATAGATTATAAGATCTTGCGGTCAGTGTCCTTTCTCATAGATTGTAAACTCTTGTGGTCAGTGTCCTTTCTCATAGATTATAAGCTCTTGTGGTCAGTGTCCTCTCAGATTGTAAATTCTTGTGGCCAATGTCCTCTCTCATAAATGGTAAGCTCTTGTGGTCAATGTCCTCTCTCATAGACTGTAAGCTCTTGTGGTCAGTGTCTTCTCAGATTGTAAGCTCTTGGTCAGTGTCCTCTCTGATCGATTGGAAGCTCTTGTGGTCAGTCTCCTTTCTCTCAGATTGTAAGCTCTTGTGGTCAGTGTCCTCTCTCATCGATTGTAAGCTCTTGTGGTTAGTGTCCTCTCTCATAGATGGTAAGCTCTTGTGGTCAAGTGTCCTCTCTCATCGATTGTAAGCTCTTGTAGTCAGTGTCCTCGCTCATTGATTGTAAGCTCTTGTGGTCAGTGTCCTCTCTCTTCACTTGTAAGCTCTTGTGGTCATTGTCCTCTCTCATAGATGGTTAGCTCTTGTAGTCAGTGTCCTCTCTCATAGATGGCTAGCTCTTGTGGTCAGTGTCCTCTCTCATCGATTGTAAGCTCTTGTGGTCAGTGTCCTCTCTCTTCACTTGTAAGCTCTTGTGGTCATTGTCCTCTCTCATAGATGGTTAGCGCTTTTGGTCAGTGTCCTCTCTCATAGATTGTAAGCTCTTGTGGTCAGTGTCCTCTCTCATCGATTGTAAGCTCTTGTGGTCATTGTCCTCTCTCATAGATGGTAAGCACTTGTAGTCCATGTCGCTCATCAATTGTAAGCTCTTGTGGTCAGTGTCCTCTCTCCTTCTAGACTGTAAGCTCTTGGGAGTCAGTAACCTGTTTGAATAGCTGATTGGTTTGCAGCTTTGTAATGTCAGATCTTCATACACGTATGATTTGTACATCACTGACAATATATTGATGCAGTATGGATATATGCTACTATATAGTGATGCTGGACCCTATCCCTTCACCTACAACAGTGATGGCTCCAGGAGGAAACACAAAGGCAGATTCTGGGAATCAGAACATTGGGAGAAACTTGAGGACATCAACACTTTTGGACTATCTTCTGGGTTCAGGACATTGTGTACTTCATTGATTCATCCATAGATTTCCTTTTTTTCTCCTACAAATGAAATCACATTGACTGACTTTCTCATATCTGCTTATCTATACAACATGGAAAGAAGTATGTTCCTCCTCCTCATCCTCCTTGAGGAGTTTTTCTATCCTCCTGTCCTACAGCCATAGACATTAATATGGAGATGCCCCTCTGTAGATAGAACGGCCTCTGCTCTTCTAGGAAGGGGTTCTACAAGATTTTGGAGGGGGTCTGTGGGAATGTTTCCCCTTCATCCAGAAGATAATTTGTGAGCTCAGATCCTGACATTGAAGGAAGGCCGTGCTCATAAGATCCCTTATAGGTGTTGGATGGGGTTGAGGTCCGGGCTCTGTGTGGCCAATCATGTTCTCCTACCAAACTCCAACAACCATGTATTTTATACCGGAGTAAGACGCTGGATATTACACACTGAGGGCAATTGGGGCTGGATGTTATACAATGGAGGCGAGGGGTCAGATGTCAAATACTTTGGGTAATGAAACTGAGAAACCAAAATTCAATTAAGATTTGGGGAACAATTCTTCTTTCCATTCCTATCATCCACCGTTAGGTCCAGAAAGATTTGGACCGTGACAGAAGTTTTGGCATTATAGTGGTTTACAAAAATATATATATATCAGATCAAGTTATATAAACAATCTGGGGTTAAAGTGCAGACTCTCAGCTTTAATTTGAGGGTATTCATATCAAAATTGGAGTAAGGGTTTAGGAGTTACAGCTCATTAATATGTAGCTGCTTCTTTGTCAATGGACCATAAGTAATTGGACAATTATCTCAAAAGCTCTGTAATGAGCTGCATGGGCTATTCCCTCATTAATCCATCATCAATTAAGCAGGTGAAAGGTCTGGAGCTGATTCCAGGTGTGGTATTGTTGGAAGCTGTGGGTGAGAACACACAACATGCAGTCAAAGGAGCTCTCAATGTAAGACAAACAGACCATCAGTAGCCCGGACAAAAGAAGAAATCTATCAGACAGATGGTAGAAATGTTAGGAGTGGCAAAATGAACAGTTTCGCACATTCGGCAAAAAAAGAGCTTGGGAACTCAAAAAGGCCTGGTCGTCCACAGAATACAAAAGTGGTGGATGATAGCAGAATCCTTTCCATGGTGCAGAAAAACCCTTCACAATATCCACCCAAGTGAAGAACAATCTCCAGGAAGTTGATGTTTCAGTATCTAAGGGGGGGCTTTACACGTTGCGACATCGCTACTGATATATCGTCAGGGTCACGTTGTTAGTGACGCACATCCGGCACCGGTAACGACCTCGCAACGTGTAAATCCTAGATGCGCCGATAAACGATCGCAAAAGCGTCGAAAATCGGTGATCTGTGTAGCGTCGGTCATTTTCATAATGTCGAGTCGACCGCAGGTACGATGTTGTTTGTCGCTCCTGCGGCAGCACACATCACTGTGTGTAAAGCCGCAGGAGCGACAAACATCTCCTTACCTGTGCCCCGACAGCAATGCGGAAGGGAGAAGGTGGGCGGAATGTTATGTCCCGCTCATCTCCGCCCCTCTGCTTCTATTGGCCGGCCGATTAGTGACGTCGCGGTGACGCCAAACGCACCTCCCCCTTGAAGGAGGGATAGTTCGGCAGTCACAGCGACGTCGCCGAGCAGGTATGTGCATGTGAAGCTGCTGTAGCGATAATATTCGCTATGGCAGCAATCACCACATATCGCATGTGCGACGGGGGTGGGTACTATCGCGCTCGGCATCGCTAGCCGATGCTACCGATGTCGCAGCGTGTAAAGTACCCCTTAGTCTACCATACAGAGAAGACGTCATGAGAGCAAATACAGAGGGGTCACCACAACCACAAACCAGTAATCAGCCTTAAAAATACAAAGGCCAGATTAGACTTTGCAAAAAAAAATCTAAAGAAGCCGCCCAGTTCTGGAAAAGCAGCAGAGAACTGATGAGACTAAGATCAACCTGTACCACAATGATGGGAAGAAGAAAGTCTGGAGAAGATTTGGAACGACTCCTGATTCAGAGCACAGCACGTCCTCTGTAACAAATGGCGAAGGCACTGTGATGGCCGGGCATGCAGGGCTCCCAATGGTCCTGGAGCACTAGTGGTTATTGATGATGTGACTGAAGACAGAAGCAGCCGGATGAATTCTGAAGTGTACAGGGCGATACTTTCTGCTCAGATTCCACCAAATGCTGGAAGGTTGATTGGACGGTGCTTCACAGACAGATGGACAATGACCCAAAACATCCTGCGAAAACAGCACAGGAGTTTTCTTTAAGCCATAAAAGTGGAATATTCTGCTACGGCCGAGTCATCACCAGATTTCAACCCGGCAAAGCATCACACAGGGGGAAACCCAGCATTTGGTGATGTCCATAGTTTTCAGACTTCAGGCAGCCCCTGCCTGCAAAAGATTCTCTACAATGTATTAAAAATGTTTTTTATGTATAGTAAAGTAAATGTGTCCAATTACTGTGAGCCCCTGAAATGAGGAGGCTTTATTCATCTGTGTACACAGCGAGCTCGAAAGAATGGAGAGACACCAGTAATCCAGCAGATTGTGAATACAGTTTTGGTAATGGCTGGAGAACATGTAGAAATCCCACAGAGGTACAGAGTCTAATTTACTGGAAATATGTGGCCAGATCCAGGGACTGTTCACTGTGATGTTTCGGTGGAATTTGTGGATTTTCTCACATTTTAATAACTGGTTTCAGATGATGTTAAACAACAGAACCGCACTGATATCATCAACATCTCACAAATTCCCCTATGCCAAACCAACTGGTGATATCTCAAAGCGTTCCGATGTGGGCAGCAACAAAACTAGGGACAGGGGAAAAAACAGCCAAATGTAAAAGAGGAGCAGCTGAAGACACAACAAAAAAACCCACTGAATCACCCGAGAAATGTCCAAGATCTGCCCAAAAGCAGTTCGGTATAAAAACAATGGGCCCCGAACGGCCGTGTGATCCTGCAATAAAATTAACCTTCCCCTCCCATTACAAGATCACCACTCCTCTCCTGAAATACTCTGTGCTGCTGGGGACTCTAATCCTTCTACAGCAGGGGTGGGCAATTCATTTTCCCATGGGGCCACATGAGAAATTGGGATTGGTTTAGAGGGCCGGACTAATATAATTAACTCAGTTCTACCCAATATACTACATTACTACACCCCCTCCATATACTACACCTGTAATAAACTACATCACTACACCCTTATATACTACACCTCTAATATACTACATCACTAGACCCCCATATACACCTGTATTATACTACACCACTATATACTACACCTGTAATATACTACATCATTACACCCCATATACTACACCTGTAATATACATCACTACACCACTATATACTACACCTGTAATATACTACATCATTACACCCCATATACTACACCTGTAATATACATCACTACACCACTATATACTACACCTGTAATATACTACATCTTTACACCCCTATATACTACACCTGTAATATACTACATCACTAAACCCCCCATATACACCTGTAATATACTACACCCCCATATAATACACCTGTAATATACTACACCTCCATATAGTACACCTGTAATATACTACACCCCCATATAATGCACCTGTAATATACTACACCTCCATATAATAAACCTGTAATATACTACACTCCCATATAATACACCTGTAATATACTACACCTCCATATAGTACACCTGTAATATACTACACCTCCATATAGTACACCTGTAATATACTACAGCACTATATACAACACCCCCATATACTACACCCCTATATACTACACCTGTAATAAAGCTACATCACTACACTCCATGTACTACACCACTATATACTACATCACTATATACACAACACCATATACTACACCTGTAAAACTACACCACTACACCCCCAGTATTAGTCACCAGTACCCCCCTCCCCCATTGTCCCCTCCTCAGCTTATTAGTCACTACTTACCTCTCCCTTGTTATTGTCCTCGTCCTCAGGCACCTCCGTACAGGCTCCCCACTGAGCTGCTCCTTCTGTTGTACGGGCTCTGGCTGCACTGATGCTCTTCTCCGAGGGGCCCCCATCGCTGCTTTTCTCTGTGAAGGCCCCCACTGTGCTGCTCTTCTCCTGCCGGCTGGGCGGGAACTTTTGAAATTACACACGCGCGCAGTACTGATAACATCACAGCGCTCAAGTGTGTCACAGAGAAAGTGCCGGCAGGGAACAGAGGAGAGATTCCTGCGTTCCACTGCCTGCACTGACTGTGCGGATCTGCAGGATCTCTCCCTGCCCGGCACGCTGCAGCCCGGCTCCACTGCACCGGCTGAAGACTGGCGGGCCGGTCACAGAGAGTAGGCGGGCCGGATGTGGCCCGCGGGCCGCCCCTTGCCCAGGTCTGTTCTACAGTGTAACTTTCAATCTGTGACTTCCAATATGAATAGGACACCGCAATCCAGAAATACTCCAGGCTGCTGACTTTTCTACTATAACTCTGGTTTCTCCTGTGTCTCCTGAAAGCCTCAATTTCTTCTACACTGACGAGCAAAAGGGTAACAATGTTTTGATCTTGTGACTTTCAGTCTCCGTATCTCACCATCCACACAGCTTTGAGTGTGAGACTACTTTCATTTTATAGACAATCATCTTGGCTATCTCATACACACAGAGTGTACGGAAAGTATTCAGACCCCTTTACATTTTTCACTCTTTGTTTCATTGCAGCCATTTGGTAAATTAAAAATAGTTCATTTTTTTTCTCATTAATGTACACTTTGCACCCCATCTTCCATCTTGACAGAAAAACCCCCAGAAATGTAGAAATTTTTGCAAATTTATTAAACAAGAAAAACAAAAATATCACATGGTCATAAGTATTCAGCCCCTTTGCTCAGTATTGAGTAGAAGCACCCTCCTTTTGAGCTAGTACAGCAATGAGTCTTCTTGGGAATGATGCAACAAGGTTTTCACACCTGGATTTGGGGATCCTCTGCCATTCTTCCTTGCAGATCCTCTCCAGTTCCGTCAGGTTGGATGGTAAACATTGGTGGACGCCATTTTCAGGTTTCTCCAGAAATGCTCAATAGGGTTTAGGTCAGGGCTCTGGCTGGGCCGGTCAAGAATGGTCACAGAGTTGTTCTGAAGCAACTCCTTTGTTATGTTAGCTGTGTGCTTAGGGTCATTGTCTTGTTGGAAGGTGGTCAGAGGTCCAGAGCACTCTGGAAGAGGTTTTCTTCCAGGATATCTCTGTACTTGGCCGCATTCATCTTTCTTTCAATTGCAACCAGTCGTCCTGTCCCTGCAGCTGAAAAACACCCCCATAGCATGATGCTGCCACCACCATGTTTCACTGTTGGGATTGTATTGGGCAGGTGATGAGCAGTGCCTGGTTTTCTCCACACATACCGCTTAGAATTATCACCAAAAAGTTCTATCCTCATCTCATCAGAAAAGAGAATCTTATTTCTCATAGTCTGGGAGTCCTTCATGTGTTTTTTTTTTTTTTGCAAACTCGATGCGGGCTTTCCTATGTCTTGCACTGAGTAGAGGCCTCTGTTGGGCCACTCCACCATAAAGGATCGACTGGTGGAGGGCTGCAGTGATAGTTACCTTTGTGGAACTTTCTCCCATCTCCCTACTGCATCTCTGGAGCTCAGCCACAGTGATCTTGGGGTTTTTCTTTACCTCTCTCACCAAGGCTCTTCTCCCACGATTGCTCAGTTTGGCTGGACGGCCAGGTCTAGAAAGAGTTCTGGTAATCCCAAACTTCTTCCATTTAAAGATTATGGAGGCCACTGTGCTCTTAGGAACCTTGAGTACTGCAGAAATCCTTTTGTAACCTTGGCCAGATCTGTGCCTTGCCACAATTCTGTCTCTGAGCTCCTTGGGCAGTTCCTCTGACCTCATGATTCTCATTTGGTCTGACATGCACTGTGAGCTGTGAGGTCTTATATAGACAGGTGTACACCTTTCCAGATCAAGTCCATTAGTTTAATTAAACACAGCTGGACTCCAATGAAGGAGTAGAACCACCTCAAGGAGGATCACAAGGAAATGGACAGCATGTGGCTTACATATGAGTATCTGAGCAAAGGGTCTGAATACTTATGACCATTTGATATTTCAGTTTTTCTTATTTAATAAATTTGCAAACATTTCTGTTTCTCTTTCTGTCAAGGTGGAGGATGGGGTGCAGAGTGTACATTAATGAGAAAAAAAATGAACCTTTTTGAATTTCCCTAATGTCTGCAATGAACAAAGAGTGAAAAATTTAAAGGGGTCTGAATACTTTCCACTGTATATTTGACTTGCAACTATTTAGCATATGATTAGTTATGCAGATTCTGCTTGTGCCACTGCATTGTTACTGTTTTTCTGCTAATAAAAAATATCTTAATTTTTATTTTTATTATTTTGTTAGTATTTTGTAAATCCACCTTTGGCTTTCAACACTGCCTGAACCCTTCTACTCTCCATCAGATTCAAGGATATCTTGACCAAAATCTGGTCCCAGGTTTCTTCTATACGTCCCCAGTGTTGGTGTATACTGGTGGGCTCACTGGGGATGTATACAGCTTTTTCTTCAACTCTACCCACAAGTGTTGGATTGGGTTGAGGTCTGGGGACTGTGTGGACAATCCAGCACCTCTACTTCATTGTCATTGAACCATTTGTTCTTTAATCTCGAAATATGCTCCAGGTCGTTGTCCTGCTGGAACACTATGTCGTCCTTTTCATACCCATAGTACCTGACTGTATGAAGTAACTCGTCTTGTAGATACTCACATATAGCTCAGCATTGAGACCACCATCGCTTCTGGTGAAGTATCCAATGACTTTGGCTTTGAAACAACTTAATATCAGGTTTCCTCCACGATCTTAAAAGTTTCTTCAATTTCTTGATCCCTTGGCCCCCTTTTCCCTAGCCTAGTCTATTGACTTTCACGTCTTTTTGCAAATTCGAGCCGACGTTTCTTATGACAATATTGACACCGAAATTTTGCCTGGACGTCACCTCTTGGCTTTCGAATGGATGAAAGGACTTCATTTTATATTCTTCCATCTGTCATGGCCTCACATGATGCAGTTAGGCAATTTTCTTGGCCAAGAGACCGCTATCAATGATCCGGGCGATGCGGTTTCTCTTTTCTTGGGAAATTTCAGATTTTGGTAGAATCTGATTGAGAATATGCATTCACACATTTTAAAGATAGTCACAATTATGACTAAACATCTGTCAGTAAGGTACATCATTCTAAGTGATTGGAGGGTGGGCGGCTCAGTAAGACATATCCACTACTCTATGTGTTGACAACTACAACTCCCAAAATGCAGAGGAGCAGAATAACTCTGACATGAGCCCCAGGATAATCCTCTTCATGTCTAGGATGCCATAACCGGCCAGCATGGAATAGAGAGGGCCACCTCTTAATGTGAACCAGTCCTGCGCAGGATTCATTGCATGCAGTCACCGGGCTTAGAAGGTGTTCATGAAATTACAAGTCACAGGATTCTCAAAAACCGCCAGTACGTGTGCCTGGAAACCGGTGGTGCTCAAGAAGTCCAAAGAATTCAACAAATACGATTTACGATAATTGTACAGAATGTAGCAGAGCTGGGTTTGCCAATTTACGCAGTTCATGGCGATATAACAATGTTTCATTTTCAGTGACTTTCCATAGAAAAAAAAATATACGGTACTAGTCACCACAACCAAACACGCAGGCACGTACACAAAACACTTTCATCTTTTGCTTAAAACATGCAGATACACACCGCCATGCATGCTATATCGAACACACACATACAGCGGGTGAAATATGTATTAAACAAGTTACCAAATTTCTTATAAAATATATTTCTAAAGGTACAATTGATATAAAATTCTTACCAGATGTTGGTAACCACCCAACCAATCAAAGATATCAAACCAAATATGTCTGTGAATTTAGTAATGTTTGTAAAAAAAAGCCTGGAAAGATTTTACTTGGAGTGTATTGGAGCTGGATTTTTTTTTCCTTTTGCTGAATTCTACACCGGACAGTGAGTTTCCTTGCTCCATGGAAGGGAAACCCAAGTACAAGTGAGCTGGCTATACCTTACTATGCTACTGTTCCTTGCTTGCACAGCTCCAGGGTTCAAGCTTGGTGGAAATGTATTGCATGTTAAGCTACAGGTTCACAGGTGTGTTACATGCTTGTTGAGCTGCAGATTTGGAGCACAGTAGGTTTTCGCTGCTCGTAGCACTGCAGGCTTTTAGCTTAGTGGGCTTTCCCTGCTTGTAGATCTCAGGTTTAGAGCTAAGTGGGGTTTTCTCGCTTGTAAAGCACTAGATTCAAAGCTCAATGGGATTTTCCTGTTTGTAGAGCTGCAGGTTCAGAGCTCAGTGGATTTTGGCTGCAGTTTCAGAGCTCAGTGGGTGTTACCTGCTTGTAAAACTGCAGGTTCAGAGCTCACTGGGTGTTACCTGCTTGTAAAACTGCAGGTTCAGAGCTCAGTGGGTTTTGTCTGCAGGTTCAGAGCTCAGTGGGTGTTACCTGCTTGTAAAACTACAGGTTCAGAGCTCAGTGGGTTTTGTCTGCAGGTTCAGAGCTCAGTGGGTGTTACCTGCTTATAAAACTGCAGGTTCAGAGATCAGTGGGTTTTGTCTGCAGGTTCAGAGCTCACTGGGTGTTACCTGCTTATAAAACTGCAGGTTCAGAGCTCAGTGGGTTTTGGCTGCAGGTTCAGAGCTAAGTGGGTGTTACCTGCTTGTAAAACTACAGGTTCAGAGCTCAGTGGGTTTTGGCTGCAGGTTCAGAGCTCAGTGGGTGTTACCTGCTTGTAAAACTACAGGTTCAGAGCTCAGTGGGTTTTGGCTGCAGGTTCAGAGCTCAGTGGGTGTTACCTGCTTGTAAAACTACAGGTTCAGAGCTCAGTAGATTTTGTCTGCAGGTTCAGAGCTCAGTGGGTGTTACCTGCTTGTAAAACTGCAGGTTCAGAGCTCAGTGGGTTTTGTCTGCAGGTTCAGAGCTAAGCGGGTGTTACCTACTTATAAAACTACAGGTTCAGAGCTCAGTGGGTTTTCCCCACTAGTTGATCTGCAGTTTCTAAGGTCAGTGGGTGTTTCCCGCTTGTACAGTTGCAGATTTAGATCTGTGGGATTTTCTCACATGTTGAGCTACAGGTTCAGAGCTCAGTGGGTTTTCCCTCCTATGTCTGAACAACAAACTACTGAGTCCTCAACAAAGCTCAGGAGATTCCTAAAATAGAATGGACTGAAAAATCAGACAATAAGCAGGGAATATTTGTATTCATATAGCTTTGCAATGGATCTGTTTACACTAAATGACAGGAAAAGCAAAGTCAAAATCTTTTTGCATAATTACTTTATTTTCTTATTTTAGATGCATTTGTAATGGAAAAGTAAACATACTCTTTAAGCTTCAATTTGATGTCTGCAAATAGTTTATTTTATTACCATTCACATTATATTTTCCTATCCGCTTGCGCCATTTTTCTCCAGGTGTACAGCAGAACCTTTCTGAGCTTTCTTTCTTAGAGATCATGCTAACAATATTGGAGAAGGATGAACATCTTTCCGCACACTAGGATACACGCTCGCTCAGAGCGCAGCAGCCGATAAGGATGGTAATTTCTCATTGTGATTATATAACGTGCGCTCATGCACTGGCAATAGCCTGTAATATCGGAAATTACCTGCAGTTATAACAGGAGACAGGAGGCCATTACCAGAATGACCGAGGTGTCCTTTGACGATCTTCCACCAGGCGTCTGGTCACTTCTTAAATAGAAGGGTGTACGTGACAGAGCGGAGCAACTACTCAGTATCAGAGATACACGTCTCAGTAACAGAATGATACCCGATAGGCTTAGATACACAGGATCAGGCTTAGATACACTGATTAGCCACATCACTGATTAGCACAGTTATCGAGGATGATCTGTCATATCGTGGCCCCCGTAGATCAGCTAGAGAGGAATATCATTTATATTGTTTACGGTCCTTCAGCTCCTCAAAAACTAAAATAAACCAAAACAAATAGACGATAATCAGATGTTTTATGAAGATGATTTAATTCCATTACCTAACTCCTGGACCGGATGAAGGAAATGGAGAATATTTGCCTCCGCCAGACACAGAGGAGATCATTGACCACTTGGCGCTGCCCTTCCGATTATTCACAATTTCGCTTTATCTGTGACCTTTACACAAAGACACACATTCGGGGCCTCATGAGTTCTACGTGGGCATGAACCTGCACATGGCGTCTCCCCCTCTTCCCACAATCACTGCCAATATAACAATGATGGAAGGGGCCTGGCCCAAGGGCCACACTGCTGTCTTCTCTTACAATTAATGTGTTTCACGCTAGGTACGGGGAAGTGTCGAGGGAATGGCGAAAGGGAAACCCTGTGTCTAGGGAAGGGGAAGATGGTGACCCCTGACCAAACCTACTGCTGGTCCCTGGGGTCCCTCACCACCCTAGATAGGTTCCGCACCTATGTGCCAAGCAGAATACCTGACCCTAGGTATCCGTAGTGCTGAGCCCTAAATAGGGAATGGATGGGATGAGCTCTTCGTCAACCCCACTAAACACTATGGAAGAAACAAGATGGACACACAGCAGGAAATACATGAACTACTTATCCACAGAGGACTCAGGTAGAATTTCAGCAAAGTTTTCAGCAACGATATTACAGAGGAGTACAAGCCACTTGCTTGCAACCAAGGCAGTCAGACTGAGGAATGCCCTGCCACAAGAGGTAGTAATGGCAGATACTATAACAGCTTTTAAAAAAGGGCTGGATGATTTCCTCAATGCACACAACATTGTTGGTTATAAGTGACTAAGTGACTAAATGTAGAATTGGTGGAGGAAGGTTGAACTAGATGGACCTAGGTCTTTTTTCAACCTTAGTAACTATGTAACTATGTAAGGCTTGAATGAACTGAAAATATCACCAGCACAAGTCCAAAGGAAGGAAGGGCTATTTAAGCACCAACATAATACTGATGGTCAGTAGCTGGGTGCAAGTTGATCTCCTGCTGGATCCAAAAGGGTAGAGATCAAAATCCAACAGGAAAGCTACTCATACCAATGAATACTGACAGCAGGAATAATAGAAAGGCAGGGAGCATTTTGCGTAGCTAAACGCTGTGACCTTCTATGGCCAGAAACCATATGACTGTCTGTCACCCGTGACAATGTGACATAATCAAGGATGGGGTGATTTTTTCAGTATTGATCCTTTTTTGCTAGTGATACCCCTTGTAATACACAGATGTAGCAGAGTTGATTTTATTTTGCACCTGCTTCTACTGTGAAAAGTATAATAGCAGAAAATGGCAGTCCTATGTAACACCACAGCCGGGAACACTGTGATGAGTTGGGATTGATGAATGGCTGCCTCCACTGTTACATGTGTTTGCACACAGCTGCCCCCCCACTTGTGCTGTATACAACAAAACATTTTTCGGTTAATCCCTTCTGCTTTTTCTGGAGTCCTTGATTCATAAAGGGAGCATAAAATGTGTCCGCGCCATAGAAAAACTCACCGAAACGTATAAGATGAGTCACTTCTTGCACTTTCCCTGCGTGACTTTCCCTTTAAACACGGTGTCATCGGCTGATGTACTCCAGTGCGGGGTTCTGCGGTCATAACTCACTGTTATTTTACCCTCACCCAGTTTCATCATCTATTTCCAAATAGACCTTGCTGGTAACTGGTGTCAATGGCTACGGGGAAATTAATAGACAAACAATGTAACGTCTCCTCTTTCCTATGTGTGGATCGAGAGCTCAGCAGCTGGATTTTAACGTTGTGTCAACTTAATATTAGTTACAATTTTACCCCTTTTTTGTCATATTGTTTATTGGCCATTTATGTGGGATTGAGCCCAGCCTCTAGCATGGCTCTATGACAACATATAGGTCCGAATTCATCATTTGCAATGTTTTAAGTACCGTAATTTTTTTAGCTTTTTTTTTTGTTCTGACAAATTTCATCAAAATGTTTGATTTTGGCACAAATTCAAAGATTCTTACTTTTTCCCTTTTTTAGAATAAAAAGATATGCAATCCTGTAAAATATCGCACATTAGCAGTGGCGTAACTAGAATCCGATGGGCCCTGATGCAAAATTCAGACCTGCCCCCCACCACGGGGTACAGGGTAATCACGCTGACACTTGGCTCTTTCCATGAGCACCCAGCTCTCCCATACTCCGATATATCTGATTTATTATATCTATTATAGTACATCTCCTAGTCTTCCATATATTATAATGCATCCCCCAGTCCTTCATGTCTTATAATGCAGCCCCCATAGTTATCCATATATTGGGGATGCATCCCCCATAGTGCTTCATATCATATAATGCATCTCATAGTCCTCCATATCTTATAATACACTCCCCATAGTTTTCCATATATAATACACTCTGCATAGCCCTCCATCTATTATAATGCCCCCATAGTCCTGCATATAGTTTAATGCACCCCCATATTTCTCCATATATTATAATACACTCCCCATAGTCCTGCATATAGTTTAATGCACCCCCATATTTCTCCATATATTATAATACACTCCCCATAGTCCTCTATGTATTATAATGCAGCCCTATAGTCCTTCATATCATATAATGCAGCCCACATAGTCCTCCATATATTATAATACCCTCCCCAAAGATAATGCACCCCCACAGTCCTCCATGTATTAAAACGCAGCCCATATTCCTCCATATAGTATTATGTAGCCCCCATATAGTATTGTGTGGTCGCATATAGTATTATGTAGCCCCCATATAGTATTATGCAGCCCTCATGTAGTAGCATAGAACCCTATTCTCATTTAGTGCACTCCCGTAGTCGTCTGGCCACCGTGATTAAATACATACTCACCTCTCCTCGTTCTCCCACTGCTCCGGTCTCCTAAGTGTGTCCGCTGTTCTGCCGCTCTACACATCTCAGCACAGCGTGCAGTAGTGACGTCATCACGCTCCGATGTGCTTACACGTCACAGCGCAGATACATAGGGAGAATGATGCCGATACAAATGAAAGTGCGATCCTCAGCGGGGTGGGTGGGACCGAGGGGCACCGGGCTCCATAGCGGTCTTGTTGCCTTCTTCCATTGGCGGTGTGACACTAGCTGAGGTCCTCGGGTCCCCTGAACCCCTGTGCCCAGTCGCGATGGCGACCCCTGCAATTGCGATCGTTCTACCTCTGCACATCAGTCTTCAACACAATTTTTTCATCAATGTTGAATTAAAGGGAACCTGTCAGGTCCAATACGTACCCAGTACCACGAGCAGTTCTGGGTGCATATTGCTAATCCCTGCCTAACTGTCCCTGTATACACTAGCATAGATAAAGAGATCTTTAGAAAAAGTATTTCTATAGATCTTTTATCTTATGCTAATGAGCGCAGGGACTAGTCGCAAAGGTGTTATTTCCGACTAGCCGCCCTCTTAGCATGTGAGTACTCCCACAGGGACGTACTAATATGCTATTCAATGCAGTTTCACCAGCGGTGACGCATGTACCTGTATTACCTGTAACCTTGCTTCTGAATGCCGGGCACTTCTGGTCATGCGCAGTATGAAGCCGGGTGTACGCGTCATTCAGTAACCCAAATGCCGTACTATCCGCAACTCACACGAATAGTGCGGCATTCGGGTTACTCGTTACTTTTACAGTTTTTCCCTATCGACTTGCATTGCACACGCTATTTGGAACGAATACGTGAGTATTAGACAGTACTCGTTATGAGTATAGTGAATACGGATAGTTAGGACGGTAACTCTATTAGGACGGTGTCGCCTTCTGTTCACACTACAGAGTCTGACACTCTGCCCAATAACTTCTCTGGTGTCTGTGACACAGGCACACTCAGGCGTTGACCTTCTAATTCATAGGCAGGCTAGCAAGAGTTCATGTCTGCTAGTCTCTTTTAATCGCATGCTGTGGGGGAGCCAATCACATTTGCTCCCCTCCTATATATGCTGGCTAGATCCTTCCACCCATGTCAGCTATAGTTTATCTTAGCTGGTCTGGTGAGGTGTTGTCATCAAGACTCTTGTGGTTGTTATACTTGTTGATTGGCGTGGTTGATGAGTTAACCCTTGTTGCCTTTTTGTTATTATCCTCCTGCTCTTGCTTTTCTCCTGAGTCTCTCATTGTCTATTCCTGTTTGTGCACAGTATGTCAGAGTTTTGGTTTTCCCTTGTATGTCTTTATTGGTTTTCCGTCACACTCCTGCCCCATCCTTCCCTGGTGGGAGGGGACATTAAGAGTAATACTATTCAGGGACATGTCCAAAAACAGGGTTCAGGCATCTCCACCATCAGGAGTAACACTGAGGTTAGAGATGCCAAGGGTCCCCCAAAGTGAGGAACAGCATAGGAGCCGCTGTCCCCCACAATCCTAACAGTCACCTCTGACAACCAAATAAATAACTTGCTCTCATTAGGGTTGAAAGCTGTAAAAAGGAAATCTAATAAGTAAAAAATTTGTAGAACTGCTGTTATTCTCTTTGCATATACCACCCAAAAATTTTTTTATTAAACGTTAATCAATAATGTGTACCCCAAAAAAGTACTGTTAATAATTCAGAAAATGAAACCAAGCACTCGCTTGGAGACATTGTTGGAAGGATAAAGATGTTACAGCTTTTTGAATAAAATAATGAAGAATGGAAAAAACTGGCTATTTCTTTAAAAACACTCCTGAATGATTGACTAGTGGCATTGTCACATTGTTTGCCTGGATTATGCGTCCTCTTATGCTGAAAGCAGAGGCAGCTTTACCTCTGCAGCACTGGAGGAACGCCGGGGCACTGAATACATGGGCATCCAGCAATCTGGGCAGTGCTTCCAAGCTCTATTGGAAAGATCTTGTAAAGTTCTCCACTCTTTGCCATCTCCGACAGACAGGTCACCTAAGCATAGAGCAGTAAACAAAATTAATAGTCCCTCCATTGTCTAAACTGACTAGTCTGTAGTTACTCTATGTGACTACAGACTTGTGAGTCCTCACACCGATTCTCCAGAATCAGAGCTAGGAGCGGCGGTCATGTGCCCTCAAGTGTGCGACATTGATATTCCCGGACAAAATCCCACTAGAAGGGAGCGGCTTTGCTTAATGCAAGTGTATGGACCCTACAACTCGTTCTCGTCCCATTGATCATAGCGTTACCCCCAGAGTTTGACTCTGTGTCCCCAGCTTGGTAATGTTCAGCGGAAAGGGGGAGCTCCGAGTACAATCTCTCCACCTGCTGGGGATGAGGTCAATTTGAGTGAGGCGCTCGTTGTTCCTTACTTGCGTCTTTGTGGTGTCCCCTCATGTATAGGTGTGAATGTTATTAACAACCTGCTCTACTGGCGGACATATACAGTATTTTTTGGATTATAAGACGCACTTTTCCTCCCAAAAAGTTGGGAAGAAAATGAGGGGTGTGTCTTAAAATCTGAATGTAGCTGACCAGGGGTGGTGGAGGGGGGGTCACAGGAGGCAGGGGCAATGCTGTGATGTGCTGTACGGCAGCCAGCGCCTGCTCTGTACAGCTTGGAACGACGGCCGCTCTGTATGGGGGTGCTGTTCTGTACGGTGGCCAGCGGCGCTGCTCTGTACGGCGGGCAGTGAGGCAGGGGCCATTCTGAAGATGTTAGCAGGGCCAGCGCAAAGCAGAGCCAGCGCAGAGCAGAGCCAGGGCAGAGCAGAGCCAGGGCAGAGCCAGCGTAGAACAGAGCCAGCGCAGAGCAGAGCCAGCGCAGAGCAGAACCAGCGCAGAACAGAGCCAGCGCAGAACAGAGCCAGCGCAGAGCAAAGCCAGCACAGAGCCAGCGCAGAGCAGAACCAGCGCAGAGCAGAGCCAGCGCAGAGCCAGCGCAGATCAGAGCCAGCGCAGAGCAGGGCCAACGCAGAACAGAGCCAACGCAAAACAGAGCCAGCGCAGAACAGAGCCAGTGCAGAACAGGGCCAGCGCAGAACAAAGCCAGCGCAGAACAGAGCCAGCGCAGAACAGAGCCAGCGCAGAGCAGAGCCATCGCAGAACAGAGTCAGCGCAGAACAGAGCCAACGCAGAACAAAGCCATCGCAGAACAGAGCCAGCGCAGAGCAGAGCAAAGCCAGCGCAGAGCCAGCACAGAGCATAGCCAGCGCAGAACAGAGCCAGTGCAGAACAGAGCCAGCGCAGAACAGAGCCAGCGCAGAGCAGAGCAAAGCCAGCGCAGAGCAGAGCCAGCGCAGAGCAGAGCCAAGGCAGAGCCAGCGCAGAGCAGAGCCAGCGCAGAGCAGAGCCAGCGCAGAGCAGAGCCAGCGCAGAGCAGAGCCTGCAGCCCCAGCACTGCAGTAAGACACCACCGGTTTACCAGACAGACCCCATATTTTTTTTTTTACTTTTATTCTCTACATTTGGGGTGTGTATTATAATCTGGTGCGTTTTATAAAACAAAAAATATGTTAAATAGGGGGTCGCCAACTCAGGGAGATGCGTACATCCTGCTACACCCAGAAAATCCATTGATGACATCACTGAGTTTAGTGTGATGTCATCCGCAGCACCAGTGGAGTGAGATCTCCTCGTGATCTCTCCTCTGTGTTTTAATGGTGATCGGTTGACATTACAGAAGTCATATGTGGGTCCGGTGTAGATTGACGATTTCTGCTTTATGGTGCTAAGGGTCAGGGAAAAAATTGCTGCAAAGAGGGAAGAGCCGGTATAAGACATAGTAGGCGACAAGAAGATTTGCAAGGTTTTTGTAAGACGCCTCAGTCTTCAAGAGCGCATTATCTCCTAGCGCAAGGCTTGTATTTATGAGCTGTGCTTTGTACAGACAGAGGGTTAAGTAATCCGCCAGATGTAAAAATACAATGCAGATTTACAGCAGAGACCGATGTAATCCCAGCGAACCCAAGTGTTTGGGAACATCGCTGTTCTTAGTACTAGGTAAATTTTCCAGAAAAAGAAAAATATGCTGTCACTCAAGGAACAGTAAGAGAGATGGACGATCAGTGGAGAACAGACGACCGCCGAGCAGGGGCAAGATACTTAATGGACCTCCTAAAAGTGAGTGACATCATCGAGACCGACGCCGCACACATCACCGTCACATCGCGACGTAATGGGAGAAGATTCAAAGAAGATGTCCACATGTCCAGTAAACAGCAGATTGTAGCAAAGTATGGAAAAAAAAAGTAGTAAGATGGTAAAAAGTGAAATGACAAAATTGAAAATTTGACTGTCAGCATAAACCAGGAGTGAAAAACCTGCAAAAATAGCAAAAACATTGCAATGAGGGCAAAAAGGGCAACTAATGCTCACCTAGGAGGAATAGGTAAAACAACCGTTATCACAGAGTGTCACAGAGATACAAGTGAGGAAATGATATCATGAAAATACTTGTACGCCAGAAATCCAGACAGGAAGTCGTGCCACACTTTAGTTAATGTGATCTTTAAAAACTCAGTTGAAGAAGGAAAGGTTTCATATCTGTTACATTTTGTAAACAAGATCCATAGTGGTGTCTGCAGACAGAATCTTATCATGTATCTCTGTATACAGGGAGCTCCCTCTAGTGGTGGCTGCAGACAGAATCTTATCATGTATCTCTGTATACAGGGAGCTCCCCCTAATGGTGGCTGCAGACAGAATGTTATCCTGTATCTCTGTATACAGGGAGCTCCCCTAATGGTGGCTGCAGACAGAATGTTATCATGTATCTCTGTATACAGGGAGCTCCCCCTAGTGGTGGCTGCAGACAGAATGTTATCCTGTATCTCTGTATACAGGGAGCTCCCCCTAGTGGTGGCTGCAGACAGAATCTTATCATGTATCTCTGTATACAGGGAGCTCCCCCTAATGGTGGCTGCAGACAGAATCTTATCATGTATCTCTGTATACAGGGAGCTCCCCCTAGTGGTGACTGCAGACAGAATCTTATCATGTATCCCTGTATACAGGGAGCTCCTCCTAGTGGTGTCTGCAGACAGAATCTTATCATATATCTCTGTATACAGGGAGCTCCCCCTAGTGGTGACTGCAGACAGAATGTTATCATGTATCTCTGTATACAGGGAGCTCCCCTTAGTGGTGGCTTCAAACAGAATCTTATCCTGTATCTCTGTATACAGGGCGCTCCCCCTAGTGGTGGCTGCAGACAGAATCTTATCATGTATCTCTGTATACAGGGAGGTCCTCCTAGTGGTGGCTCCAGACAGAATCTCATTATGTATCTCTGTATACAGGGAGCTCCCTCTAGTGGTGGCTGCAGACAGAATCTTATCATTTATCCCACCAAGGACAACATCTGCAAGGAGTTTTTAGGTTTGTTTCCCCGTGTTTGCGTGGGTTTCCTTTGGGTTCTCCAGTTTCCTCCCACACTCCAAAGATATACAGATAGGGAATTTAGATTGTGAGCCTCAAAGGGGACAGTGTTCCTGATGTATGTAAAGCGCTGTGGAATATGTTAGCGCTATATAAAAATAAAGATTTATTTATCAGTATATACAGGGAGCTCCCCCTAGTGGTGGCTGCAGACAGAATCCTATCATACATTGCTGTATGCAGACAAAAAAATATTACATTGTGTTTGAGGTCCAGGACCTACTGACAGATTGCACTGGATTATTTTTCCACCCAATAACATTATTTTTGCCTGAGAAAAGCAGCCACTTCGTATCAAGGTCTATAGAAATGACATTAGTTCTGGCTGTTGCAGGTTGAGCAATCCTTTATTTGCCCGACACTTAATATGTGCAGCCGCCTGTAGGGTGCATTTAAGGTGACAAGCGTCTACTATTGCTGCAGGCTTAAAACATGAAGTAACCCTGGAAAGAGAGGTCTGCGGTGCAGGCGGCTGATCGAGGCCATCATAACTTATTCACAAGCATAGTATTCAGTTTTACAGCGGTGGGCAGTTTTTATTTTAGCAGTCAGGGCTCAGCGCGGATACAGGGGGGACAACACCAGCATATTGATGGGGTTAGCGATTAGTGGCAGCCGCTGATCTACCTAAGAAATGATATCAGTTCAGGGCAAATTCTAATCTTCACATAAAGTTTTATTCCCGTGTGTCCTCGGGAGATATTGTTGTAGTCGGGCAGCTTGTTTAATTCATTTCTGCAGGTGATCCTAATTCACAGCAGCGCAGCCGCTCAATGGAGCGATAGACGCTAATCTATAGGAGGAATTGAAGGGGAATGCTAATAGATGAGGACTTATGAGTGGACAGGCTCATGTCAGTGACTATAGTGCAGTAATCTGCAGAGGCTGCGGCTACAGAGATCTGTTCTCTGAATACAGAGTACAAAGCGCAACCTCGTGAAAAGCCTCAGTTCGGGGCTATAATTTTTATGTAGTCGTATAATGCAACTGAATATGCAAGATACTGTAACTCTCCGGCCATCATCATAACCAGAGTGCCATAAATCACAGATCCTCCCTTCCAGATCATGCACTTATAGCCCAGGCTAGGCTGCAGATGCTTTCATTTCTATTGCGACTAGCTACGTCCTCCACTGTCACTCATTACTGCACCTACAGGCTGTGCATGAAGGGTAAAAAGTCTCGAGGTTGTATTAAAACAATGGGTACAAAAGGAGAACAAAAGAAAAGGAGAGGACAGGAGAGAAGAGGGGAGGACAAGAGAGGGGAGAAGAGGGGAGGACAAGAGAGGAGAGAAGATAGGAGAGCAGGACAGGATAGGGGAGGAGAGAACAGGAGAGAAGAGAGGAGGACAGGAGAGGAGAGAAGAGGGGAGGACAGGAGAAAAGAGAGGAGGACAGGAGAGAAGAGAAGGGAGGAGGACAGGAGAGGAGAGAGGAGAGCAGAGGAAGACAGGAGAGGAGAGGAGGAGGACAAGAGAGGAGAGAAGAGGGGAGGACAAGAGAGGGGAGAAGAGGGGAGGACAAGAGAGGAGAGAAGATAGGAGAGCAGGACAGGATAGGGGAGGTGAGAACAGGAGAGAAGAGAGGAGGACAGGAGAGGAGAGAAGAGGGGAGGACAGGAGAAAAGAGAGGAGGACAGGAGAGAAGAGAAGGGAGGAGGACAGGAGAGGAGAGAGGAGAGCAGAGGAAGACAGGAGAGGAGAGGAGGAGGACAAGAGAGGAGAGAAGAGGGGAGGACAAGAGAGGGGAGAAGAGGGGAGGACAAGAGAGGAGAGAAGATAGGAGAGCAGGACAGGATAGGGGAGGAGAAAACAGGAGAGAAGAGAGGAGGACAGGAGAGGAGAGAAGATAGGAGAGCAGGACAGGATAGGGGAGGAGAGAACAGGAGAGAAGGGAGGAGGACAGGAGAGGAGAGAAGAGGGGAGGACAGGAGAAAAGAGAGGAGGACAGGAGAGAAGAGAAGGGAGGAGGACAGGAGAGGAGAGAGGAGAGCAGAGGAAGACAGGAGAGGAGAGGAGGAGGACAAGAGAGGAGAGAAGAGGGGAGGACAAGAGAGGGGAGAAGAGGGGAGGACAAGAGAGGAGAGAAGATAGGAGAGCAGGACAGGATAGGGGAGGTGAGAACAGGAGAGAAGAGAGGAGGACAGGAGAGGAGAGAAGAGGGGAGGACAGGAGAAAAGAGAGGAGGACAGGAGAGAAGAGAAGGGAGGAGGACAGGAGAGGAGAGAGGACAGCAGAGGAAGACAGGAGAGGAGAGGAGGAGGACAAGAGAGGGGAGAAGAGGGGAGGAAAAGAGAGGAGAGAAGAAAGGAGAGCAGGACAGGATAGGGGAGGAGAGAACAGGAGAGAAGAGAGGAGGACAGGAGAGGAGAGAAGAGGGGAGGACAAGAGAGGAGGACAGGAGAAAAGAGAGGAGGACAGGAGAAAAGAGAGGAGGACAGGAGAGAAGAGAAGGGAGGAGGACAGGAGAGGAGAGAGGACAGGAGAGGAGAGAGGACAGGAGAGGAGGACAGGAGAGGAGAGGAGGAGGACAAGAGAGGAGAGAAGATAGGAGAGCAGGACAGGATAGGGGAGGAGAGAACAGAAGAGGAGAGAAGAGAGGAGGACAGGAGAGAAGAGAAGGGAGGAGGACAGGAGAGAAGAGAAGGGAGGAGGACAGGAGAGAAGAGAAGACAGGAGGACAGGAGAGGAGAGAAGAGAGGAGGACAGGAGAGGAGAAGAGAGGAGGAGAGGAGAGAAGAGGGCAGGAGAGGAGAGATGAGGGGACAGGAACGAGGGACAGGAGAAGGACAGGAGAAGAGAGGACAGGAGAAGAGAGGGCAGGAGAAGAGAGGACAGGAGAAGAGAGTAAGGAGAACAGAGGACAGGAGAAGAGAGGACAGGAGAAGAGAGGACAGGAGAGGAGAACAGATGACAGGAGAGAGGAGGACAGGGGAGACAAGAGAGGAGAAGACAGGAGAGGGGAGCAGAGGACGGACAGAAGAGGAGAGAAAAAGACAGGAGAGGAGGGAAGAGGGGAGGAGAGGACAGGAGAGGAGGGAAGAGGGGAGGACTGTCAAGGTAATAGAACAAGAAAACCAATGACACATGGAGGTGATGGCTTTTTACTATCTAAGAAGCTGGAAACACAACAGACTACACACTAGAGAGTTTGGCTCCAACTGGCGGCACAATGAAGGCGGCAAACACAGAAATTCCATGATGAAGGACGCATATCCGTCTAGTGAAAGCAGCAAATAGAATACATTTATTCATTGGGTGTAGGATGATTTACCAAGGACGAGCCTGGTATTACTTTCCCCAGTTATACATGGAATATAAAGAACTGACTTTTTACCATTGTGACATAATAATAATAATAATAATATTATGATTAAAGAAGCTACAGACCAGAATCATCCAGAAACCGAAAAAGCACAAAAGTAATAACAGCATTGATGGGGCTGCCCAACAGAAGAGGGGACGGCAGCACGGGCGTATACCCCTGTATACAGAGAATGGTACACAGTCCAGGGAAATGTAAAATTAGAAAAGTCTAAAAGTGATCATTTTTCCATCCATAGTCACATTGTAAAGTGTAATGCACAGAGCGGAGGCCGCGGTCCGGACACAGGGTCCATGCCATGCATACAATCCTTTATCTGCACCCCAGCAGCTCCACATGTAAATAATGTCCCTGGTACACCAGAAGAGTTTCAAAAGAGAGCAAAAAAGGATATCTGTTCAGCAGCGAATAGACCCTTGATGCGTCCTTTCCTGTGAAGAAATAAATGTGTTCTGGGAAAGCTGGGTGACAACCAGTACAGCAGGGATGACAGTCACAGGGCGCTCGCCACCTCTCCGGACTCCTGAGTGCTAATTCTGCCAAGTGAGGACTACGTGGGATAACAAGTGCTATCCCGGCATATTGAGAATCTGCAAAGCCAAATTCACTGGAGCTGTAATAGGCTGTCATCCAGCTTTCCCAGTAGCCCTGACCGCATCCCTGCAGAAAAGACTACTGGGAGGCAATCAATTAACAGGAAATCCTCCTGATCGCTCAGGCTCCAGATATAGCAGATCTCAGTGTCAGAGGGAAGTCGTCTGAGTTCATCATCTCCAGGTCTCTTGAGTCGTCCTCAGTCTCTGGAGAGGGGAGAAATGTTTCACTTGCACTGCCTCCTGCTCCTCGATGTTTGCGGTCTGGAAGACACTTCTACCGGAGATCTGACTTTCCTCTTTTTCCTTCTGTGTCCTGACAGATCTCTGCAGAATCAGAATAGAAATGATGGTTATTACATCCTGTATTATTCTCCAGAGCAGTACTCACTCTGTACATACATTACATTACTTATCCTGAGTTACATCCTGTATTATGCTCCAGAGCTGCACTCACTATTCTGCTGGTGCAGTCACTGTGTATATACATTACATTACTTATCCTGTACTGATCCTGAGTTACATCCTGTATTATGCTCCAGAGCTGCACTCACTATTCTGCTGGTGCAATCACTGTGTACATACATTACATTACTTATCCTGTACTGATCCTGAGTTACATCCTGTATTATGCTCCAGAGCTGCACTAACTATTCTGCTGGTGCAGTCACTGTGTACATACATTACATTACTTATCCTGTACTGATCCTGAGTTACATCCTGTATTATGCTCCAGAGCTGCACTAACTATTCTGCTGGTGCAGTCACTGTGTACATACATTACATTACTTATCCTGTACTGATCCTGAGTTACATCCTGTATTATGCTCCAGAGCTGCACTCACTATTCTGCTGGTGTAGTCACTGTGTACATACATTACATTACATTACTTATCCTGTACTGATCCTGAGTTACATCCTGTATTATGCTCCAGAGCTGCACTCATTATTCTGCTGGTGTAGTCACTGTGTACATAAATTACATTACTTATCCTGAGTTACATCCTGTATTATACTCCAGAGCTGCACTCACTATTCTGCTGGTGCAGTCAGTGTACATACATTACATTACTTATCCTGTACTGATCCTGAGTTACATCCTGTATTATACTCCAGAGCTGCACTCACTATTCTGCTGGTGCAGTCAGTGTACATACATTACATTACTTATCCTGTACTGATCCTGAGTTACATCCTGTATTATAATCCAGAGCTGCACTCACTATTCTGCTGGTGCAGTCACTGTGTACATACATTACATTACTGTTCCTGTAGTGATCCTGAGTTACATCCTGTGTTATACTTCAGAGCTGCACTCACTATTGTGCAGCTTTTAGAGCTGAAATCTGCTAGCACTCTCCACTTGATCAGTGTCTGCACAGATCTAAAGGCCCCGTCACACTAAGCAACATCGCTAGCAACATCGCTGGTAACGAACAACTTTTGTGACGTTGCTAGCGATGTTGCTGTGTGTGACATCCAGCAACAACCTGGCCCCTGCTGTGAGGTCGTTGGTTGTTGCTGAATGTCCTGGGCCATTTTTTAGTTGTTGCTTTCCCGCTGTGAAGCACAGATCGCTGTGTGTGACAGCGAGACAGCAACAACTAATGTGCAGTGAGCAGGAGCCGGCTTCTGCTGAGGCTGGTAACTAATGTAAACATCGGGTAACCAAGAAGCCCTGTCCTTGGTTACCCGATATTTACCTTTGATACCAGCCTCCTCCGCTCTCACTGCCTGTGCTGCCGGCTCCTGCTCTGTGCACATGTAGCTGCAGGACACATCGGGTTAATTAACCCGATGTGTGCTGTAACTAGGAGAGCAAGGAGCCAGCGCTAAGCATTGTGCGCTGCTCCCTGCTCTGTGCACATTTAGCTGCAGCACACATCAGGCAATTAACCCGATGTGTGCTGTAACTAGGAGAGCAAGGAGCCAGCGCTCAGTGTGCGCTGCTCCCTGCTCTGTGCACATTTAGCTGCAGCACACATCGGGTTAATTAACCTGATGTGTGCTGTAACTAGGAGACTGGGGGCTGGTCACTGGTTGCTGGTGAGCTCACCAGCAACTCGTGTAGCCACGCTCCAGCGATCCCTGCCAGGTCAGGTTGCTGGTGGGATCGCTGGAGCGTCGCAGTGTGACAGCTCACCAGCAACCTCCTAGCAACTTACCAGCGATCCCTATCGTTGTTGGGATCGCTGGTAAGTTGCTTAGTGTGACTGGACCTTTACTCGTATCCTCTTGAGAAGATGATTGGTGGAGCCTGTAAGAATTGTGGCTTAATGACAAAAGTCTGGTAGCTGTTACTGGATCTGATCTGAGCCTGGATCCTGGTGCACAACTTCTCAGCCAGTATTAACCCTAAAGCGGGCTTTACACACTGCGATATCGCCTGAATTTTGTCGTTGGGGTCACGGTTTTGGTGACGCACTTCCGCAATCGTTAGCGATATAGCTTTGTGTAACAGCGTTCAGCGATGTAAAATCGTCGCAAAAGCGTGATTTATCGCTAATCGGCTACACGGGTCCTAATTCCCAAAAATCGTTACTTCAGCAGTAACGAGGTTGTTCCTCGTTCCTGCGGCATCACACATCGCTGCGTGTGACGCCGCAGGAGCGAGGAACGTCTCCCTACCTGCCTCCCGGCCGCTATGCGGAAGGAAGGAGGTGGGCGGGATGTTACGTCCCGCTCATCTCCGCCCCTCCGCTGCGATTGGGCGGCGGTTCAGTGACGTCGCTGTGACGCCGCACGGACCGCCCCCTTAGAAAGGAGGCGGTTCGCCGGTCACAGCGACGTCGCCGGACAGGTAAGTATGTGTGACGGCTCTGGGCGATGTTGTGCGGCACGGGCAGCGATATGCCCATGTCGCGCAACAGATGGGGGCGGGTACGCACACTAGCGATATCGGGACCGATATCGCCGTGTGTAAAGTAGCCTTTAGTTGTGCTAAAAAGGCCAAAGCAGAATACAAAGACAGGAGATATCTACGCCCAGCATTAGTTAGGCCCTGCAATCCATAACCTGGGTAGTAATGCCAGACCTGAGCTCCCTTACACAGACAATCCATGAACGCTGGATGCCGCACTCCAGATCAAGCATGCAGAAGTTATTAGTGGAAGAAAGGTGCCCAGCACCAGCCCCGAGGCAGTGAGCCGGGGACGCCGCAGGTATAGTAAGTCATATGCACGGATGCCGAAAATTATCTGGAATATTTCTGAACATCTGCAATCATTAAATCTTCATCTATGAACGATGCTGAAGTTGGTTTCTTATTCGTCCAGTTTCTTATTCGGGGCTGAAGTTGGTTTCTTATTCGTCAGTTTCTTATTCGGCAATTTAGTTTTTTCAGTTTTTTATGCATTTATCAACAAAAATGACACATGACAATAATAAAATACAATGCACTGATGAGCCCTAATATACATACACTCAAAACCAGCTGCGAAAATTAAAAAACTGGCAAAAAAATGGGCATCAAAGTGGGCACCGAAGTATGTTAGTGAAAGGGTTAAATGGCTTTGGGCCACTGATCTAACACCAAAATTGCATATCTAGTGATGCCTCTAATCAAACTCAAGTGTCTCCAGCCTGGCCCAAAGGGGTTCTGGGCATCAAAACTGGCATCAAAGTGGGCACACAGCCAATTTTCACAGATTTGAATAAGTAACTGGTGTTTTTGAGGGGTTAAATGGCTTTGGGCCACTGATCTCACACCACATTTACATATCTAGTGATGCCACACATCAAATTCAGATCACTACAGCCTGGCCCAAACAGGTTCTGGGCATCAGAACTGGCATCAAAGTGGGCAAAACCCCAGTTTTCACAGATTTGAATAAGTAACCAGTGTTTTTGAGGGGTTAAATGGCTTTGGGCCACTGATCTCACACCACATTTACATACCTAGTGATGTCGCACATCAAATTCAGATCACTACAGCCTGGCCCAAACAGGTTCTGGGCATCAGAACTGGCATCAAAGTGGGCAAAACCCCAGTTTTCACAGATTTGAATAAGTAACCAGTGTTTTTGAGGGGTTAAATGGCTTTGGGCCACTGATCTCACACCACATTTACATACCTAGTGATGCCACACATCAAATTCAGATCACTTCAGCCTGGCCCAAACAGGTTCTGGGCATCAGAACTGGCATCAAAGTGGTAAAAATCCCAGTTTTCACAGATTTGAATAAGTAACTGGTGTTTTTGAGGGGTTAAATGGCTTTGGGCCACTGATCTCACACCACATTTACATACCTAGTGATGCCACACATCAAATTCAGATCACTTTAGCCTGGCCCAAACAGGTTCTGGGCATCATAACTGGCATCAAAGTGGGCAAAAACCCAGTTTTCACAGATTTGAATAAGTAACCAGTGTTTTTGAGGGGTTAAATGGCTTTGGGCCACTGATCTCACACCACATTTACATACCTAGTGATGCCACACATCAAATTCAGATCACTTTAGCCTGGCCCAAACAGGTTCTGGGCATCAGAACTGGCATCAAAGTGGGCAAAACCCCAGTTTTCACAGATTTGAATAAGTAACTGGTGTTTTTGAGGGGTTAAATGGCTTTGGGCCACTAATCTCACACCACATTTACATACCTAGTGATGCCACACATCAAATTCAGATCACTTTAGCCTGGCCCAAACAGGTTCTGGGTATCAGAACTGGCATCAAAGTGGGCAAAACCCCAGTTTTCACAGATTTGAATAAGTAACCAGTGTTTTTGAGGGGTTAAATGGCTTTGGGCCACTGATCTGACACCACACATACATACCTAGTGATGCCACACATCAAATTCAGATCACTCCAGCCTGGCCCAAACAGGTTCTGGGCATCAGAACTGGCATCAAAGTGGTAAAAATCCCAGTTTTCACAGATTTGAATAAGTAACCAGTGTTTTTGAGGGGTTAAATGGCTTTGGGCCACTGATCTCACACCACATTTACATACCTAGTGATGCCACACATCAAATTCAGATCACTCCAGCCTGGCCCAAACAGGTTCTGGGCATCAGAACTGGCATCAAAGTGGTAAAAATCCCAGTTTTCACAGATTTGAATAAGTAACCAGTGTTTTTGAGGGGTTAAATGGCTTTGGGCCACTGACCTCACACCACATTTACATACCTAGTGATGCCACACATCAAATTCAGATCTCTCCAGCCTGGCCCAAACAGGTTCTGGGCATCAGAACTGGCATCAAAGTGGTAAAAATCCCAGTTTTCACAGATTTGAATAAGTAACCAGTGTTTTTGAGGGGTTAAATGGCTTTGGGCCACTGACCTCACACCACATTTACATACCTAGTGATGCCACACATCAAATTCAGATCACTCCAGCCTGGCCCAAACAGGTTCTGGGCATCAGAACTGGCATCAAAGTGGGCAAAACCCACTTTTCACAGATTTGAATAAGTAACCAGTGTTTTTGAGGGGTTAAATGGCTTTGGGCCACTGACCTCACACCACATTTACATACCTAGTGATGCCACACATCAAATTCAGATCACTCCAGCCTGGCCCAAACAGGTTCTGGGCATCAGAACTGGCATCAAAGTGGGCAAAACCCACTTTTCACAGATTTGAATAAGTAACCAGTGTTTTTGAGGGGTTAAATGGCTTTGGGCCACTGATCTGACACCACATTTACATACCTAGTGATGCCACACATCAAATTCAGATCACTCCAGCCTGGCCCAAACAGGTTCTGGGCATCAGAACTGGCATCAAAGTGGGCAAAACCCCAGTTTTCACAGATTTGAATAAGTAACCAGTGTTTTTGAGGGGTTAAATGGCTTTGGGCCACTGACCTCACACCACATTTACATACCTAGTGATGCCACACATAAAATTCAGATCACTCCAGCCTGGCCCAAACAGGATCTGGGCATCAGAACTGGCATCAAAGTGGTAAAAATCCCAGTTTTCACAGATTTGAATAAGTAACTGGTGTTTTTGAAGGGTTAAATGGCTTTGGGCCACTGATCTCACACCACATTTACATACCTAGTGATGCCACACATCAAATTCAGATCACTTCAGCCTGGCCCAAACAGGTTCTGGGCATCAGAACTGGCATCAAAGTGGGCAAAAACCCAGTTTTCACAGATTTGAATAAGTAACCAGTGTTTTTGAGGGGTTAAATGGCTTTGGGCCACTGATCTCACACCACATTTACATACCTAGTGATGCCACACATCAAATTCAGATCACTTTAGCCTGGCCCAAACAGGTTCTGGGCATCAGAACTGGCATCAAAGTGGGCAAAACCCCAGTTTTCACAGATTTGAATAAGTAACTGGTGTTTTTGAGGGGTTAAATGGCTTTGCACCACTGATCTCACACCACATTTACATACCTAGTGATGACACACATAAAAATCAGATAACTTTAGCCAGGCCCAAACAGGTTCTGGGCATCAGAACTGGCATCAAAGTGGGCAAAACCCCAATTTTCACAGATTTGAATAAGTAACCAGTGTTTTTGAGGGGTTAAAAGGCTTTGTGCCACTGATCTCACACCACATTTACATACCTAGTGATGCCACACATCAAATTCAGATCACTTCAGCCTGGCCCAAACAGGTTCTGGGCAATAGAACTGGCATCAAAGTGGGCAAAAACCCAGTTTTCACAGATTTGAATATGTAACCAGTGTTTTTGAGGGGTTAAATGGCTTTGGGCCACTAATCTCACACCACATTTACATACCTAGTGATGCCACACATCAAATTCAGATCACTTTAGCCTGGCCCAAACAGGTTCTGGGCATCAGAACTGGCATCAAAGTGGGCAAAACCCCAGTTTTCACAGATTTGAATAAGTAACCAGTGTTTTTGAGGAGTTAAATGGCTTTGGGCCACTGATCTGACACCACATTTACATACCTAGTGATGCCACACATCAAATTCAGATCACTCCAGCCTTGCTTAAACAGGTTCTGGGCATCAGAACTGGCATCAAAGTGGGCAAAACCCACTTTTCACAGATTTGAATAAGTAACCAGTGTTTTTGAGGGGTTAAATGGCTTTGGGCCACTGATCTGACACCACATTTACATACCTAGTGATGCCACACATCAAATTCAGATCACTCCAGCCTGGCCCAAACAGGTTCTGGGCATCAGAACTGGCATCAAAATGGGCAAAACCCCAGTTTTCACAGATTTGAATAAGTAACCAGTGTTTTTGAGGGGTTAAATGGCTTTGGGCCACTGACCTCACACCACATTTACATACCTAGTGATGCCACACATAAAATTCAGATCACTCCAGCCTGGCCCAAACAGGATCTGGGCATCAGAACTGGCATCAAAGTGGTAAAAATCCCAGTTTTCACAGATTTGAATAAGTAACTGGTGTTTTTGAAGGGTTAAATGGCTTTGGGCCACTGATCTCACACCACATTTACATACCTAGTGATGCCACGCATCAAATTCAGATCACTTCAGCCTGGCCCAAACAGGTTCTGGGCATCAGAACTGGCATCAAAGTGGGCAAAAACCCAGTTTTCACAGATTTGAATAAGTAACCAGTGTTTTTGAGGGGTTAAATGGCTTTGGGCCACTGATCTCACACCACATTTACATACCTAGTGATGCCACACATCAAACTCAGATCACTTTACCCTGGCCCAAACAGGTTCTGGGCATCAGAACTGGCATCAAAGTGGGCAAAACCCCAGTTTTCACAGATTTGAATAAGTAACTGGTGTTTTTGAGGGGTTAAATGGCTTTGCACCACTGATCTCACACCACATTTACATACCTAGTGATGACACACATAAAATTCAGATCACTTTAGCCTGGCCCAAACAGGTTCTGGGCATCAGAACTGGCATCAAAGTGGGCAAAACCCCAATTTTCACAGATTTGAATAAGTAACCAGTGTTTTTGAGGGGTTAAATGGCTTTGGGCCACTGATCTCACACCACATTTACATACCTAGTGATGCCACACATCAAATTCAGATCACTTCAGCCTGGCTCAAACAGGTTCTGGGCAACAGAACTGGCATCAAAGTGGGCAAAAACCCAGTTTTCACAGATTTGAATAAGTAACCAGTGTTTTTGAGGGGTTAAATGGCTTTGGGCCACTGACCTCACACCACATTTACATACCTAGTGATGCCACACATCAAATTCAGATCACTCCAGCCTGGCCCAAACAGGATCTGGGCATCAGAACTGGCATCAAAGTGGTAAAAATCCCAGTTTTCACAGATTTGAATAAGTAACTGGTGTTTTTGAAGGGTTAAATGGCTTTGGGCCACTGATCTCACACCACATTTACATACCTAGTGATGACACACATCAAATTCAGATCACTTCAGCCTGGCCCAAACAGGTTCTGGGCATCAGAACTGGCATCAAAGTGGGCAAAACCCCAATTTTCACAGATTTGAAGAAGTAACCAGTGTTTTTGAGGGGTTAAATGGCTTTGGGCCACTAATCTCACACCACATTTACATACCTAGTGATGCCACACATAAAATTCAGATCACTTTAGCCTGGCCCAAACAGGTTCTGGGCATCAGAACTGGCATCAAAGTGGGCAAAACCCACTTTTCACAGATTTGAATAAGTAACCAGTGTTTTTGAGGGGTTAAATGGCTTTGGGCCACTGATCTCACACCACATTTACATACCTAGTGATGACACACATAAAATTCAGATCACTTTAGCCTGGCCCAAACAGGTTCTGAGCATCAGAACTGGCATCAAAGTGGGCAAAACCCCAGTTTTCACAGATTTGAATAAGTAACCAGTGTTTTTGAGGGGTTAAATGGCTTTGGGCCACTAATCTCACACCACATTTACATACCTAGTGATGCCACACATAAAATTCAGATCACTTTAGCCTGGCCCAAACAGGTTCTGGGCATCAGAACTGGCATCAAAGTGGGCAAAACCCCAATTTTCACAGATTTGAATAAGTAACCAGTGTTTTTGAGGGGTTAAATGGCTTTGGGCCACTGATCTGACACCACATTTACATACCTAGTGATGCCACACATCAAATTCAGATCACTCCAGCCTGGCCCAAACAGGTTCTGGGCATCAGAACTGGCATCAAAGTGGGCAAAACCCACTTTTCACAGATTTGAATAAGTAACCAGTGTTTTTGAGGGGTTAAATGGCTTTAAGCCACTGATCTCACACCACATTTACATACCTAGTGATGCCACACATCAAATTCAGATCACTCCAGCCTGGCCCAAACAGGTTCTGGGCATCAGAACTGGCATCAAAGTGGGCAAAACCCACTTTTCACAGATTTGAATAAGTAACCAGTGTTTTTGAGGGGTTAAATGGCTTTAAGCCACTGATCTCACACCACATTTACATACCTAGTGATGCCACACATCAAATTCAGATCACTCCATCCTGGCCCAAACAGGTTCTGGGCATCAGAACTGGCATCAAAGTGGGCAAAAGCCATTTAACCCCTCAAAAACACTGGTTACTTATTCAAATCTGTGAAAAGTGGGTTTTGCCCACTTTGATGCCAGTTCTACTGCCCAGAACCTGTTTGGGCCAGGCTGGAGTGATCTGAATTTGATGTGTGGCATCACTAGGTATGTAAATGTGGTGTCAGATCAGTGGCCCAAAGCCATTTAACCCTTCAAAAACACCAGTTACTTATTCAAATCTGTGAAAACTGGGATTTTTACCACGTTGATGCCAGTTCTGATGCCCAGAACCTGTTTGGGCCAGGCTGAAGTGATCTGAATTTGATGTGTGGCATCACTAGGTATGTAAATGTGGTGTCAGATCAGTGGCCCAAAGCCATTTAACCCCTCAAAAACACTGGTTACTTATTCAAATCTGTGAAAAGTGGGTTTTGCCCACTTTGATGCCAGTTCTGATGCCCAGAACCTGTTTGGGCCAGGCTGGAGTGATCTGAATTTGATGTGAGGCATCACTAGGTATGTAAATGTGGTGTGAGATCAGTGGCCCAAAGCCATTTAACCCCTCAAAAACACTGGTTACTTATTCAAATCTGTGAAAACTGGGGTTTTGCCCATCTTGATACCAGTTCTGATGCCCAGAACCTGTTTGGGCCAGGCTAAAGTGATCTGAATTTTATGTGTGTCATCACTAGGTATGTAAATGTGGTGTGAGGTCAGTGGCCCAAAGCCATTTACCCCTCAAAAACACTGGTTACTTATTCAAATCTGTGAAAAGTGGGTTTTGCCCACTTTGATGCCAGTTCTGATGCCCAGAACCTGTTTGGGCCAGGCTAAAGTGATCTGAATTTTATGTGTGGCATCACTAGGTATGTAAATGTGGTGTGAGATTAGTGGCCCAAAGCCATTTAACCCCTCAAAAACACTGGTTACTTCTTCAAATCTGTGAAAATTGGGGTTTTGCCCACTTTGATGCCAGTTCTGATGCCCAGAACCTGTTTGGGCCAGGCTAAAGTGATCTGAATTTTATGTGTGTCATCACTAGGTATGTAAATTTGGTGTCAGATCAGTGGCCCAAAGCCATTTAACCCCTCAAAAACACTGGTTACTTATTCAAATCTGTGAAAACTGGGGTTTTGCCCATCTTGATACCAGTTCTGATGCCCAGAACCTGTTTGGGCCAGGCTGGAGTGATCTGAATTTTATGTGTGTCATCACTAGGTATGTAAATGTGGTGTGAGATCAGTGGCCCAAAGCCATTTAACCCTTCAAAAACACCAGTTACTTATTCAAATCTGTGAAAACTGGGATTTTTACCACTTTGATGCCAGTTCTGATGCCCAGAACCTGTTTGGGCCAGGCTGGAGTGATCTGAATTTTATGTGTGTCATCACTAGGTATGTAAATGTGGTGTGAGGTCAGTGGCCCAAAGCCATTTAACCCCTCAAAAACACTGGTTACTTATTCAAATCTGTGAAAAGTGGGTTTTGCCCACTTTGATGCCAGTTCTACTGCCCAGAACCTGTTTGGGTTTAGGCTGGAGTGATCTGAATTTTATGTGTGGCATCACTAGGTATGTAAATGTGGTGTGAGGTCAGTGGCCCAAAGCCATTTAACCCCTCAAAAACACTGGTTACTTATTCAAATCTGTGAAAAGTGGGTTTTGCCCACTTTGATGCCAGTTCTGATGCCCAGAACCTGTTTGGGCCAGGCTGGAGTGATCTGAATTTGATGTGTGGCATCACTAGGTATGTAAATGTGGTGTGAGATCAGTGGCCCAAAGCCATTTAACCCCTCAAAAACACTGGTTACTTATTCAAATCTGTGAAAACTGGGATTTTTACGACTTTGATGCCAGTTCTGATGCCCAGAACCTGTTTGAGCCAGGCTGGAGTGATCTGAATTTGATGTGTGGCATCACTAGGTATGTAAATGTGGTGTGAGATCAGTGGCCCAAAGCCATTTAACCCCTCAAAAACACTGGTTACTTATTCAAATCTGTGAAAAGTGGGTTTTGCCCACTTTGATGCCAGTTCTACTGCCCAGAACCTGTTTGGGCCAGGCTGGAGTGATCTGAATTTTATGTGTGGCATCACTAGGTATGTAAATTTGGTGTCAGATCAGTGGCCCAAAGCGATTTAACCCCTCAAAAACACTGGTTACTTATTGAAATCTGTGAAAAGTGGGTTTTGCCCACTTTGATGCCAGTTCTGATGCCCAGAACCTGTTTGGGCCAGGCTGGAGTGATCTGAATTTGATGTGTGGCATCACTAGGTATGTAAATGTGGTGTCAGATCAGTGGCCCAAAGCCATTTAACCCCTCAAAAACACTGGTTACTTATTCAAATCTGTGAAAAGTGGGTTTTGCCCACTTTGATGCCAGTTCTGATGCCCAGAACCTGTTTGGGCCAGGCTGGAGTGATCTGAATTTGATGTGTGGCATCACTAGGTATGTAAATGTGGTGTCAGATCAGTGGCCCAAAGCCATTTAACCCCTCAATAACACTGGTTACTTATTCAAATCTGTGAAAAGTGGGTTTTGCCCACTTTGATGCCAGTTCTGATGCCCAGAACCTGTTTGGGCCAGGCTGGAGTGATCTGAATTTGATGTGTGGCATCACTAGGTATGTAAATGTTGTGTGAGATCAGTGGCCCAAAGCCATTTAACCCCTCAAAAACACCAGTTACTTATTCAAATCTGTGAAAAGTGGGTTTTGCCCACTTTGATGCCAGTTCTGATGCCCAGAACCTGTTTGGGCCAGGCTGGAGTGATCTGAATTTGATGTGTGGCATCACTAGGTATGTAAATGTGGTGTGAGATCAGTGGCCCAAAGCCATTTAACCCCTCAAAAACACTGGTTACTTATTCAAATCTGTGAAAACTGGGATTTTTACCACTTTTTTTTTTTTTTTTAACTATATTTTTATTCAAATTTTTCAATAACATAACACTGGCATAAGCGAATTCAGCATTGTAAATTCAACATTACATTGTCATATTTGATCATCCCAAATTCCATATCAATTTTTAAAATCAATAACCGTAACATGGCAAGATAAAGCAAAGGAAAGCAGCGACCCCTTAACCCATCATTCTTATCATTCCCCCCATTGAACCCTTGTGAACATGGTAATGACATATAATAAAGAAGTCCCACTCAAATCGGTTATTTCCCCCTCTCCTTTTAGTCAGCTTTCGGCCTTTCCTCCCCCACCTCCAAGCCATCCAATGTATCCTTCAATTTTTCAGTATGATACCAGACTGTGTCTTTGAAAGGTGACATAATCCTGACTATCTCCTCCCGAGTACAATAGGCCAGTATGAATTTCTTCCATTTGTTAAAGTGCTGTCGTATTCTATCCGCCCTCCTTTCTGCATCCAATCCTTCTATTTCAAGAAGATGCATGAGCTGACCCAAGATCTCTTCAATCGCGGGGACCCTAGACTCCAACCAATTTTTTAGTATCGCTCTCTTGGCTGCCAGAAGTATCACATGTATAAGTCTGGGTGGGTTAGTCATCTTCCCTTTGGTATCGTTCCCCTCCTCCCAATGGTGAAAAATAGCGAACCCAGGTGAGAGCCGAACTTCAAGACCCCACACCTTTTGTATACAACTTTTGATCTGTGACCATAATGGACTCAAATGGGGGCAGGACCACAACCCGTGAAGGAGATCAGTTCCACTACTCTTGCACTTAGGGCAATACGTAATCCTGTCTGGCTTTGTTGCTGATGGAGGGAGATTAAAACCATAAATTGCCTTGTGCATAATTCTAAATTGGGTTTCTCGCCAATTCTCATTTAAAATTGATTTACGAAGAGCATTCCACCCTCCCCTAATTTTGACCCCCATAGACGGGTCCTCAAATTGTTTCTCCCAAGATTTAAATAAACCTTCTGGGTGCTGTCCTATTAATAGATCACGCATGGCTCCATAAAGAAAAGAGATAGATGATGAAGTTATTGAGTTCTTTACCAGACAATCAAAAGAGTTAAATACTACCTCCTGGGTCACATCATGCAACTGAGTCATAATACTATATCTCACTTGGTCATATTGGATTACTTGGTTAGGCCCCAGGCCATACTGCGCTATAATTTCATCTCTACTCAACCATCTAGGTTCTGAGGTGTGCAAGAGATGAGCAACAGTCCTTATACCCCGCACCTTCCACTCTTCAAACAGCTTATTGCTTGTCCCCTGCACAAACTCTGGATTCCCCCATATAGGCAAGTATTTGGATATTTTATGGGGAAGTTTGTAGTTTTTCCTCAACGCCTTCCACGCTGCAATCGTGTCTTTAAATAAGGAAGAGTGCTTGATTTTCACTGGGAGATTAGCCTGCCTAGTATGAAGCAATGCCACCAGATCCCAAGGTTGTGCATAGTCTCTCTCAAGCTCCAACGCTGAATAATGCCTAGAGCCTTTAATCCAATCCAATATATATCTAGTCAAACAGGCTATATTGTAACCCCGAATGTTCGGCAAACTCAGACCTCCATGAACCTTAGATGCCATCAACTTCTTAAGCCCTATCCGAGGGCGTTTCCCCCTCCAAATGAAGTGTGAAAAAGCTCTATTTAGCTGGACAATATCTTTATGCTTGAGAAGCAGGGGAAGTGTTTGAAGATGATACATTAATTTTGATATCGACATCATCTTAATTAGGTGGACTCTACCAATTATGTTCAATGGAAGGTCGTGCCATCTTTTAAGATCTTGCTCTATTTGGCTCAGAAGGGGTGGATAGTTTAGACTATAAAGGGTTGCCGGAACCTTACCTATTTTAACTCCCAGGTATGTGATATATGACTTAGCCACTGTAATTCCTTCAAAAGGGTTCTGCTCCCGTGTTTGAACATTTGTCCCTCCCAGGTATAGGAGCTCGCACTTTGACGCATTAATCTTGAAGCCTGAATACGCTCCAAACTCTCGCAAAATTTGTAAAATCTCGGGGACCTGCTGAGCTGGATTCGAAAGGAAAAGCAAAATGTCATCTGCAAAAAAAGCTGACTGAATTTGTCTATTATTTACAGAAATACCCTGGAAGGTGCTATGTGTAGATAACAATCGTACCAATGGTTCCAGAGCCAGATTAAAAAGTAATGGGGAAAGGGGGCAACCCTGTCTGGTTCCTTTCAGTAACGGAAAAGGGGCTGACAGATATCCTGGAATGTAAACTTGAGCCTTCGGATTTGTGTAAATTTCTCTAATGTAGGTATAAAATGACCCCGAAAAACGCATTTCATCTAGAACTCTATAAAGCCATGACCACTCAATATTGTCAAAGGCTTTTTTTACCACTTTGATGCCAGTTCTGATGCCCAGAACCTGTTTGGGCCAGGCTGGAGTGATCTGAATTTGATGTGTGGCATCACTAGGTATGTAAATGTGGTGTGAGATCAGTGGCCCAAAGCCATTTAACCCCTCAAAAACACTGGTTACTTATTCAAATCTGTGAAAACTGGGGTTTTGCCCACTTTGATGCCAGTTCTGATGCCCAGAACCTGTTTGAGCCAGGCTGTAGTGATCTGAATTTGATGTGTGGCATCACTAGGTATGTAAATGTGGTGTGAGATCAGTGGCCCAAAGCCATTTAACCCCTCAAAAACACTGGTTACTTATTCAAATCTGTGAAAAGTGGGTTTTGCCCACTTTGATGCCAGTTCTACTGCCCAGAACCTGTTTGGGCCAGGCTGGAGTGATCTGAATTTGATGTGTGGCATCACTAGGTATGTAAATGTGGTGTGAGATCAGTGGCCCAAAGCCATTTAACCCCTCAAAAACACTGGTTACTTATTCAAATCTGTGAAAAGTGGGTTTTGCCCACTTTGATGCCAGTTCTACTGCCCAGAACCTGTTTGGGCCAGGCTGGAGTGATCTGAATTTGATGTGTGGCATCACTAGGTATGTAAATGTGGTGTGAGATCAGTGGCCCAAAGCCATTTAACCCCTCAAAAACACTGGTTACTTATTCAAATATGTGAAAACTGGGATTTTTACCACTTTGATGCCAGTTCTGATGCCCAGAACCTGTTTGGGCCAGGCTGGAGTGATCTGAATTTGATGTGTGTCATCACTAGGTATGTAAATGTGGTGTCAGATCAGTGGCCCAAAGCCATTTAACCCCTCAAAAACACTGGTTACTTATTCAAATCTGTGAAAACTGGGGTTTTGCCCACTTTGATGCCAGTTCTGATGCCCAGAACCTGTTTGGGCCAGGCTGGAGTGATCTGAATTTTATGTGTGGCATCACTAGGTATGTAAATGTGGTGTCAGATCAGTGGCCCAAAGCGATTTAACCCCTCAATAACACTGGTTACTTATTCAAATCTGTGAAAACTGGGATTTTTACCACTTTGATGCCAGTTCTGAGGCCCAGAACCTGTTTGGGCCAGGCTGGAGTGATCTGAATTTTATGTGTGTCATCACTAGGTATGTAAATGTGGTGTGAGGTCAGTGGCCCAAAGCCATTTAACCCCTCAAAAACACTGGTTACTTATTCAAATCTGTGAAAAGTGGGTTTTGCCCACTTTGATGCCAGTTCTGATGCCCAGAACCTGTTTGGGCCAGGCTGGAGTGATCTGAATTTGATGTGTGGCATCACTAGGTATGTAAATGTGGTGTGAGATCAGTGGCCCAAAGCCATTTAACCCCTCAAAAACACTGGTTCAAATCTGTGAAAAGTGGGTTTTGCCCACTTTGATGCCAGTTCTGATGCCCAGAACCTGTTTGGGCCAGGCTAAAGTGATCTGAATTTTATGTGTGGCATCACTAGGTATGTAAATGTGGTGTGAGATTAGTGGCCCAAAGCCATTTAACCCCTCAAAAACACTGGTTACTTATTCAAATCTGTGAAAAGTGGGTTTTGCCCACTTTGATGCCAGTTCTGATGCCCAGAACCTGTTTGGGCAAGGCTGGAGTGATCTGAATTTGATGTGAGGCATCACTAGGTATGTAAATGTGGTGTGAGATCAGTGGCCCAAAGCCATTTAACCCCTCAAAAACACTGGTTACTTATTCAAATCTGTGAAAAGTGGGTTTTGCCCACTTTGATGCCAGTTCTGATGCCCAGAACCTGTTTGGGCCAGGCTGGAGTGATCTGAATTTGATGTGTGGCATCACTAGGTATGTAAATGTGGTGTCAGATCAGTGGCCCAAAGCCATTTAACCCCTCAAAAACACTGGTTACTTATTCAAATCTGTGAAAAGTGGGTTTTGCCCACTTTGATGCCAGTTCTACTGCCCAGAACCTGTTTGGGCCAGGCTGGAGTGATCTGAATTTGATGTGTGGCATCACTAGGTATGTAAATGTGGTGTCAGATCAGTGGCCCAAAGCGATTTAACCCCTCAATAACACTGGTTACTTATTCAAATCTGTGAAAACTGGGATTTTTACCACTTTGATGCCAGTTCTGATGCCCAGAACCTGTTTGGGCCAGGCTGGAGTGATCTGAATTTTATGTGTGGCATCACTAGGTATGTAAATTTGGTGTCAGATCAGTGGCCCAAAGCGATTTAACCCCTCAATAACACTGGTTACTTATTCAAATCTGTGAAAACTGGGATTTTTACCACTTTGATGCCAGTTCTGATGCCCAGAACCTGTTTGGGCCAGGCTGGAGTGATCTGAATTTTATGTGTGTCATCACTAGGTATGTAAATGTGGTGTGAGGTCAGTGGCCCAAAGCCATTTAACCCTCAAAAACACTGGTTACTTATTCAAATCTGTGAAAACTGGCCATTTGCCCACTTTGATGCCAGTTCTGATGCCCAGAACCTGTTTGGGCCAGGCTGGAGGGATCTGAATTTGATATGGGGCATCACTAGGTATGTAAATGTGGTGTGAGATCAGTGGCCCAAAGCCATTTAACCCCTCAAAAACACTGGTTACTTTTTCAAATCTGTGAAAACTGGGGTTTTGCCCGCTTTGATGCCAGTTCTGATGCCCAGAACCTGTTTGGGCCAGGCTAAAGTGATCTGAATTTGATGTGTGGCATCACTAGGTATGTAATTGTGGTGTCAAATCAGTGGCCCAAAGCCATTTAACCCCTCAAAAACACTGGTTACTTATTCAAATCTGTGAAAAGTGGGGTTTGCCCACTTTGATGCCAGTTCTGATGCACAGAACCTGTTTGGGCCAGGCTGGAGTGATCTGAATTTGATGTGTGGCATCACTAGGTATGTAAATGTGGTGTCAGATCAGTGGCCCAAAGCCATTTAACCCCTCAAAAACACTGGTTACTTATTCAAATCTGTGAAAAGTGGGTTTTGCCCACTTTGATGCCAGTTCTGATGCCCAGAACCTGTTTGGGCCAGGCTGGAGTGATCTGAATTTGATGTGTGGCATCACTAGGTATGTAAATGTGGTGTGAGATCAGTGGCCCAAAGCCATTTAACCCCTCAAAAACACTGGTTACTTATTCAAATCTGTGAAAACTGGCCATTTGCCCACTTTGATGCCAGTTCTGATGCCCAGAACCTGTTTGGGCCAGGCTGGAGTGATCTGAATTTGATGTGTGGCATCCCTAGGTATGTAAATGTGGTGTGAGATCAGTGGCCCAAAGCCATTTAACCCCTCAAAAACACTGGTTACTTATTCAAATCTGTGAAAACTGGCCATTTGCCCACTTTGATGCCAGTTCTGATGCCCAGAACCTGTTTGGGCCAGGCTGGAGTGATCTGATTTTGATGTGGGACATCCCTAGGTATGTAAATGTGGTGTGAAATCAGTGGCCCAAAGCCATTTAACCCCTCAAAAACACTGGTTACTTATTCAAATCTGTGAAAACTGGGGTTTTGCCCACTTTGATGCCAGTTCTAATGCCCAGAACCTGTTTGGGCCAGGCTGGAGTGATCTGAATTTGATGTGTGGCATCACTAGGTATGTAAATGTGGTGTCAGATCAGTGGCCCAAAGCCATTTAACCCCTCAAAAACACTGGTTACTTATTCAAATCTGTGAAAAGTGGGTTTTGCCCACTTTGATGCCAGTTCTGATGCCTAGAACCTGTTTGGGCCAGGCTGGAGTGATCTGAATTTGATGTGTGGCATCACTAGGTATGTAAATGTGGTGTGAGATCAGTGGCCCAAAGCCATTTAACCCCTCAAAAACACTGGTTACTTATTCAAATCTGTGAAAACTGGCCATTTGCCCACTTTGATGCCAGTTCTGATGCCCAGAACCTGTTTGGGCCAGGCTGGAGTGATCTGAATTTGATGTGTGGCATCCCTAGGTATGTAAATGTGGTGTGAGATCAGTGGCCCAAAGCCATTTAACCCCTCAAAAACACTGGTTACTTATTTAAATCTGTGAAAATTGGCTGTGTGCCCACTTTGATGCCAGTTTTGATGCCCAGAACCCCTTTGGGCCAGGCTGGAGACACTTGAGTTTGATTAGGGGCATCACTAGATAGGTAATTGTGGTGTTAGATCAGTGGCCCAAAGCCATTTAACCCTTTCACTAACATACTTTGGTGCCCACTTTGATGCCCATTTTTTTGCCAGTTTTATAATTTTCGCAGCTGGTTTTGAGTGTATGTATATTAGGGCTCATCAGTGCATTGTATTTTATTATTGTCATGTGTCATTTTTGTTGATAAATGCATAAAAAACTGAAAAAACTAAATTGCCGAATAAGAAACTGACGAATAAGAAACCAACTTCAGCCCCGAATAAGAAACTGGACGAATAAGAAACCAACTTCAGCATCGTCATCTATGAGATGCCTGAGCAAATACAAAACTGCATCCCATGGATTGCACTAATATAGAGTACAGACCAAAAGTTTGGACACACCTTCTCATCTCTAGAACAACTGTTTAGAGTAGAGGAGACTTTGTGCAGCAGCCTTCATGGTAAAATAGCTGCTAGGAAACCACTGCTAAGGACAGGCAACAAGCAGAAGAGACTTGTTTGGGCTAAAGAACACAAGGAATGGACATTAGACCAGTGGAAATCTGTGCTTTGGTCTGATGAGTCCAAATTTGAGATCTTTGGAACCAACCACCGTGTCTTTGTAGAAAAGGTGAACGGATGGACTCTACATGGCTGGTTCCCACCGTGAAGCATGGAGGAGGAGGTGTGATGGTGTGGGGGGGCTTTGCTGGTGACACTGTTGGGGATTTATTCAAAATTGAAGGCATACAGAACCAGCATGGCTACCACAGCATCTGCAGGGGCGTGCTATTCCATCCGGTTTGCGTTTAGTTGGACCATCATTTATTTTTCAACAGGACAATGACCCCAAACACACCTCCAGGCTGTGTAAGGGCTATTTGACCAAGAAGGAGAGTGATGGGGTGCTACGCTAGATGACCTGACCTCCACAGTCACCAGACCTGAACCCAATCAAGATGGTTTGGAGTGAGCTGGACCGCAGAGTGAAGGCAAAAGGGCCAACAAGTGCTAAGCATCTCTGGGAACTCCTTCAAGACTGTTGGAAAACCATTTCCGGTGACTACCTCTTGAAGCTCATCAAGAGAATGCCAAGAGTGTGCAAAGCAGTAATCAAAGCAAAAGGTGGCTACTTTGAAGAACCTAGAATATAAGACATATTTTCAGTTGTTTCACACTTTAAGTATTTCATTCCACATGTTTTCATTCATAGTTTTGATGCCTTCAATGTGAATCTACAATTTTTAGAGTCATGAAAATAAAGAAAACTCTTTGAATGAGGAGGTGTGTCCAAACTTTTGGTCTGTACTGTATACATATGTGTATGAATGCAGACGGTAAGAAAAAATAAGTACGTATAGGAGAGCTGCTGTGACTGCAATCCAAAAGCTAACAATCCCAAAAGATACAGCAGAGCCGTGCAAGCGCTGCGAGACACGTAAATGTGATCTATGAGTGCGGAGTTCTCCTGGGTCCATACAAGGGAAATCATGGAGGGGGCTCCTCTATCCCAATACACACGGGCACTGCAAACAGAGCTAGACTTAAATCCAAAACGTAACCAGAGATGGCTGATAACAGAGAGCATCAGACTGCTTTCACCTACAGAGCAGACGTAGAGACGACAGGATTGAAATTGTGTCCTGTGGGTAAAACTTTCCAAGAAGATTTAGTGAAATAGTTTATTAGCTGGAAGCATGTTGGCTGGAAATAATATAGTGGGGTTTTTTTTTCTCTGAGCATTTTCAGGGGCTGTCAAAGTGGATTCTCGCTGTGCTCTATAATAGAGGACTATTGAAATACGCAGCGGGGTCGGCTCCTGCGGATCGAGGAAGTAAATGTGCAAATGTCAACAGTTTTCCTTAAAACAGTCATCTGTATAACCAGATGCGGGGAAAAGGCGTGCACGCAGCAGTGAATGGAGTCCAGGACGCAGTGCTGCACGTCAGCAGAGGGGTCAGTGCTCCCTGCACCGGAGGCCGACCGGCTCCCGCTGTAATGGAGTCATCACACTTCTGGATGCATTATTATGGCTTCATTCATTGCGGTCGTTGAAAGGATATGCATACTTTTGCAAAGGTTAACCTAAGATTTCATTGCAACTAAAAACTTTGCCAACATTATAAAGAAAACGCTACCGTTTTGTATCTACAGCCCCTATACAGATCTATGTGTTTCCATAGTTACAGACTACAAATGCTGGGTGTAGTCGGATGCTGTAGACATTTTAGTAATTGTAAATTTTTTTTATAAATTAAGCTACAGTGAACCAATAGCAAGAATATTAGTAAAACTTTTTACATTCTTTAAGGCCTCTTCCACAAGTCAGTCAAAAATACACACAGTTTTCACTGACATGTTAACCCCTTCAGCCCCCGGGCACTTTCCGTTTTTGTTTTTTGCTCCCCTTCTTCCGAGAGCCGTAACTTTTTTATTATTCCGTCAATCTTGCCATATGAAGGCTTGTTTTTTGCGGGACGAGTTGTACTTTTAAATGAAACCATAGGTTTTACCATATATTGTACTGGAAAACAGCAAAAAAAATTCCAAGTGTGGAAAAACTGCAAAAAAAGTGTGATCGCACAATAGTTTTTGGGATGTTTTATTCACCGTGTTCACTATATGATAAAACTGATGTATCTATGTGATGCCTGAGGTCGGTGCGAGTTTGTAGACACCAAACATGTATAGGTTTACTTGTATCTAAGGGGTTAAAAAAAATTCACAAGTTTGTCCAATAAAAGTGGCGCACGTTTTGCGCCATTTTCCGAAACACGTAGCGTTCTTATTTTTCTAGATCTATGGCTCAGTGACGGCTTATTTTTTGCGTCTCGAGCTGACGTTTATAATTGTACCATTTTTGCGCAGATGCTACGTTTTGATCACCTGTTATTGCATTTTGCGTAAAATGTGCGGCGACCAAAAAACGTAATTTTTGCATTTGGAATTTTGTTGCCACTACGCCGTTTACCAATCAGATTAATTGATTTTATATTTTGATAGATCGGGCATTTCTGAACGCGGCGATACCAAATATGTGTATATTTATTTCTTTTTTAACCCTTTAATTTTCAATGGGGGGAAAGGGGGGTGATTTCAACTTTTAGGTTTTTTTTATTTTTTAAAACTTTTTTTAACTTTTTTTTTATTTTACTAGTCCCCCTAGAGGGCTATAGTGATCAGCAATCCGATCGCTATTATCTATCTGCTGATCACAGCTATACAGCTGTAAACAGCAGATTCAGTCACTTTGTTTTTCCCTCTGCTCTCGGCCGAGGGAAAACGAAAGTGAAACATCATAGCTGCAGGCGTCATCACATGACCCTGTGCTACGATGGCAACCACCGATAGTCACGTGATAACGCACGTGACTTCCGGTGGGGGCGACGGTAAGTAAAAAACATGGCTGCGCGCATTTAGATCTTGCTGCCAGACTTTGGCAGCAAGATTTAAGGGGTTAATGGCCGCGGGTGGAAGCGATTCCACCCGCGGCTAGCAGGCACACATTTCAGCTGTTGAAAACAGCTGATATGTGTGCCGACCGCCGCCTGCCCGCGGGAGGGGGCGGGGCTTAACGGGACACGATCCTTGACGGATAGATCCGTCCAAGGTCGTGAAGGGGTTAAAGATGTATTTGGCCCTCCGTGTGCCTTGATTTTGGCACACATGTGTTCTCCACGTGCTATCCATGATAGCACACAGAATCAGGCACTCTATACTCACCGGCACTGCTCTCCGTGGTGCTGCTGTCTCCCCTCTGCTGTTACTTCCGGGTCGCGGTGCAGTGAATATTCATGAGCATAATTAGCCGGCCTGGAAGTAGAAGACAGCAGCGGCTGGAGACAGCATCACTACAGACAGGTGAGTATAAAACTCATTTTATTTCAAAGATACATGTTTTCTCTTGTACGTGTCACACTATGCCCTGTCCTGATTCGGTCTTCCCAACAACTAATTATAAAAGAGTAGGACCCCTTTAAGTTGTACCCGGAGACCTGCAGGAATATAATCTGATTTGGAGCAGCTCCTGGAACTTTGATTCTGGGCTGAATTTGCCTCTGTTACTAGTCAGTGCTGCCAACGATGAAGTGATTAGTCAGAGATGAGTCAAATTAACAGAAACAGCTGCATTAATGATGCGAACAAGGTTCACTCCACCGGGAATGAACTCAAAGTCGGAAACTAAATGCTAATGTGGAAGAAAACAGAAAAAAAAAAATCTTCTCAAATTGCGAGGAAAAAAAATCTCCAGATATACGATATGAAAATCTGTGACAATGTAAAGATGAAATGCATCAATGGTGATCACCAAGAGAATGAGGACTGTGGCACAAGATGCTGCCAAGAATCAGTCCGGATACATACTGCAGGGCCTAAAGTGAGTGCACTTTTTAATCCTAATGCGTTAAAAGCACGGTTTTCTCATAGAGAGCTTCATACCCTCAATAGAGACATAAATATAAAAGATACTGTTCTATCTATCCTCTCTCACCGCTAGGGAAAAGGGGCTCCTTCTATACAAAGACAGAATCTTATCATGTATCTCTGTATACAGGGAGCTCCCTCTAGTGGTGACTGCAGACAGAATCTTATCATGTATCGCTGTATACAGGGAGCTCCCTCTAGTGGTAGCTGCAGACAGGATCTTATCATGTATCGCTGTATACAGGGAGCTCCCTCTAGTGGTGGCTGCAGGCAGAATCTTATCATGTATCGCTGTATACAGGGAGTGCCCCCTAGTGGTGGCTGCAGACAGAATCTTATCATGTATCTCTGTATACAGGGAGCTCCCCCTAGTGGTGGCTGCAGACAGAATCTTATCATGTATCTCTGTATACAGGGAGCTCCCCCTAGTGGTGGCTGCAGACAGAATCTTATGATGTATCTCTGTATACAGGGAGCTCCCCCTAGTGGTGGCTGCAGACAGAATCTTATCATGTATCTCTGTATACAGGGAGCTCCCCCTAGGGGTGACTGCAGACAGGATATTATCATGTATCTCTGTATACAGAGAGCTCCCCCTAGTGGTGACTGCAGACAGGATCTTATCATGCATCTCTGTATACAGGGAGCTCCCTCTAGTGGTGACTGCAGACAGGATCTTATCATGCATCTCTGTATACAGGGAGCTCCCCCTAGTGGTGACTGCAGACAGGATCTTATCATGCATCTCTGTATACAGGGAGCTCCCCCTAGTGGTGGCTGCAGACAGAATCTGATCATGTATCTCTGTATACAGGGAGATCCCCCTAGGGGTGACTGCAGACAGGATATTATCATGTATCTCTGTATACAGGGAGCTCCCCCTAGTGATGGCTGCAGACAGAATCTGATCATGTATCTCTGTATACAGGGAGTTCACCCTTTTGGTGATTTCAGACATAATCTTGTGTATCTCTGTATACAGGAGATCACCATAGTAGTGGCTTCAGATAGAATCTTATCATGTATCTCTGTATACAAAGAGCTCCCGCTAGTGTTGGCTGCAGACAGAATCTCATCATGTATCTCTGTATACAGAGCGCTCCCCCTAGTGGTGTCTGCAGACAAAATCTTTCCTGCTTCCCTGCAGAATTCAAGGGGCTTGCTGTTACCAACAGCATGGAGCAGGTGACGCCCCCTGATGTGTGATGTAACATCACAGAAGGGAGGGGAGTATCAAGCAGCAGCTCAAATGTCACACTGAATTACAGGTAGTGTTAGGGTGAGAAACAGCACTATGGATCTCACTTTTATAATGTATGAGAGCATGGCCATTAGAATATTTTTTATCTCCCTAGTGCTGGGACTGCCATCTATTGTCTAGCACGTGGGGTTAATACTGGGTTTTCTACGCGCGGTGTAATATTCCTGTACCAATAATGAGGGGCACTAGAGGTGAGCGCTCACTCCCACTGCTTTGTGGGGGAGGGAAAGGCCACTTGTTAGTCATTGCTGCCAGCCTGTAATCAATGCGGCACTTATCCTGGCACCGACTGCAATCACTGAATATCAGCTCCACAATAAGCGAGAAACAAAGGACACAGCATTAGAGACCAAGGCCGCTCAGCGCGTAATCCCACCCTACAATCAGACCCTTACCTCTCTGTTACCATCATTCATCGCAGGCTAAAATAAAGCACAAAATGCATTGTTCAATCAGCACTCACAGCGGGCGCAGGCGGCAGGCACAAGTGACAGGCAGGGCTGACAATGGCAGGAAGGACCTAGGACACAGGAGAAGACAGGACCCATGAATGAATCCGACCAGGGAGAGTAAAGAGCAAAATGATGTAAGAAAGGAAGGACCCCATAAATTGCAAGAAAGGAAAGCCGCAAATATAGCATAAGACATTGCACAAAGAACCCTATAAAGTCAAAAGTATAAGGGTCCCACACAACAGAAGACACCAGGGGAAGGGTCCCACACAACAACAAGAGACACCAGAGGAAAGGTCCCACACAACAGAAGACACCAGAGGAAGGGTCCCACACAACGGGAGATATTGGAGGAAGAGTACCACACAACAAGAGACACCAGAGGAAGGGTCCCACACAACGGGAGATACTGGAGGAAGAGTACCACACAACAAGAGACACCAGAGGAAGGGTCCCACACAACAGGAGATACTGGAGGAAGAGTACCACACAACAAGGGACAGCAGAGGAAAGGTCCCACACAACGGGAGATACTGGAGGAAGAGTACCACACAACAAGGGACAGCAGAGGAAAGGTCCCACATAACAGCAAGAGACACCAGAGGAAGGGTCCCACACAACAGGAGATACTGGAGGAAGGGTCCCACACAACAGGAGATACTGGAGGAAGAGTACCACACAACAAGGGACAGCAGAGGAAGGGTCCCACACAACGGGAGATACTGGAGGAAGAGTACCACACAACAAGAGACACCAGAGGAAGGGTCCCACACAACAGGAGATACTGGAGGAAGAGTACCACACAACAAGAGACACCAGAGGAAGGGTCCCACACAACAGGAGATACTGGAGGAAGAGTACCACACAACAAGGGACAGCAGAGGAAAGGTCCCACATAACAGCAAGAGACACCAGAGGAAGGGTCCCACACAACAGGAGATACTGGAGGAAGGGTCCCACACAACAGGAGATACTGGAGGAAGAGTACCACACAACAAGGGACAGCAGAGGAAGGGTCCCACACAACAGGAGATACTGGAGGAAGGGTCCCAACACAACAGGAGATACTGGAGGAAGAGTACCACACAACAAGGGACAGCAGAGGAAGGGTCCCACACAACAGGAGATACTGGAGGAAGAGTACCACACAACAAGGGACAGCAGAGGAAGGGTCCCACACAACAGGAGATACTGGAGGAAGAGTACCACACAACAAGAGACACCAGAGGAAAGGTCCCACACAACAGGAGATACTGGAGGAAGAGTACCACACAACAAGAGACAGCAGAGGAAGGGTCCCACACAACGGGAGATACTGGAGGAAGAGTACCACACAACAAGAGACAGCAGAGGAAGGGTCCCACACAACGGGAGATACTGGAGGAAGAGTACCACACAACAAGAGACAGCAGAGGAAGGGTCCCACACAACAGGAGATACTGGAGGACGAGTACCACACAACAAGAGACAGCAGAGGAAGGGTCCCACGCAACAGGAGATACTGGAGGAAGAGTACCACACAACACAAGACACCAGAGGAAGGGTCCCACACAACAACAAGAGACACCAGAGGAAGGGTCCCACATAACAGCAAGAGACACCAGAGGAAGGGTCCCATACAACAGGAGGCACTGTAGAAAGGGTCTCACACAACAGGAGACACCAGAAGAAGGGTCCCATACAACAAGAGACACCAGAATAAAGATCCCACTCAACAAGAGACACCAGAAGAAGGGTCCCATACAACAGGAGACACCAGAGGAAGGGTCCCACACAACAGGAGACACCAGAGGAAGGGTCCCACACAACAACAAGAGACACCAGAGGGAGGGTTTCATACAACAACAAAAGACACTGGAGAAAGGGTCCCACACAACAGCAAGAGACACCAGAGGAAGGGTCCCATACAACAGGAGACACCAGAGGAAGGGTCCCACACAACAACAAGAGACACCAGATGAAGTATCCCATATAACAGGAGACACGAGAGGAAGGGGCCCACACAACAACAACAAGAGACACCAGAGGAAGGATCCCATATAACAGGAGACAACATAGGAAGGGTCCCAAACAACAGGAGACACTGGAGGAAGGGTCCCGGACAACAAGAGACAGCAGAGGAAGGGTCCCATACAACAGGAGATACTGGAGGAAGGGTCCCACACAACAGCAAGAGAAACCATAGGAAGGGTCCCATACAACAGGAGACACTGTACAAAGGGTCTCACACAACAGGAGCCACTGGAGGAAGGGTCCCACACAACTGGAGACACCAGAAGAAGGGTCCCACACAACAAGACACCAGAATAAGGATCCCACTCAACAAGAGACACCAGAAGAACGGTCCCACACAATAAGAGACACCAGAAGAAGGGCTCCACACAATATCAGACACCAGAGGAAGGGTCCCACTAAACAGTAGACAGTAGAGGAAGGGTTGTATTCAACAGGAGACACCATAGCATGGGTCCTACCCAATAGCATACACCGAAAGGCGTGTCCCACACAACAGGAGACACTCATTTTGTAGTATATCTGTATCTGGACTGGACTAACACCAGAGTAGCATGACGAATTCTTTGGAGCCTAGTAATGGAGCAGATCTCCTGCTGCTGATTGTGGGCACCTGTACTTGTATTGATGCTGGCAGGATATGATGGATATACACATGTTCTGTATGGGGCATGATGGGCTCTCCAATCCTACACTGACATTACATCATACACTGCAATCCCAGACACAGCGTCATGGTCTGAAAATCAGAGGAAACGAATAGGACTAGAAGTGAATAATTCCTGCAAAAGCTGAATCCCACCAGGGCTGCTGAGCGTACGGTCAGCCCTGTCCACATCTAGCCTCTATGAGATCTCTGCGCTCCGGTACATGGGAGGAGAATTGATTTCTAGACTAATTCTAAGAAAACGAACACTTCTAAGTCTCTCGAGAGCCAAACATCAGGATTTCCTCAGCCCTGACGCACGTGATTTCCTTCTATTTCATGGAAGCATATGTTCTCCTCATAAACGTGTGAGAAAAGAGGGATTGGGGGGAAATAACAACCCTGCGGCTTGTGGATATAAACAGGGGACGTACGCGGCGTCTGCACCACTGAAATGTAATCAATGGTTCTAGTTGGTTTATTTTATAAATGCAGCCTGCAGTGTAAAGAATGGAGGTTTTCATTCAGTGGTTTAAATGCTTTGGGTTAAAAAAAAATTAATAAGCATTTCTTGATTTTTCACTTGGGACACGATAGAGGCAGCCATGCTGGTATCCAGCCGTCATCCTACTTATGGGCTAATTGCAGTGGCCATGCTTATAAGTGGCACTGCAGATCTGAATGAGAGCGCTCCTCATTAGAAGTCAATGGCACTAATATAGGAGACGTGCATTGCCGCTGGTAATTACACATCTTTGATTCATCCACACGTTGCTGAGCAATACCTGAGCCGTCTCCACCGATACAGGAGGGCGGAGGACCAGGGGCCCCGACGTGAGCAGCGCGTTCATTCAGCGCGCATCATTATAGTCCTAATAATCACTAATTGTTCTGCTGCTCGTCATGGGGTTGGCAGATAAAGCCAGATAATTGCAATGTTGTGTGTATTACCGCTATACTGTGACATCCGGCTGCCGGTCTCCCCATACTGCATCCCACCAAATTACTGAAGCTCTTTACGCACCGCTGACCAATGAGTACGATATGACATCTTCTCATCTGCAGGAGTCCTCCGTGCTTCACCCATTCTACGGAGTGCACTACCCTGGACCATGACACCAACGCTTCTCATTTCTATCTACCTACACTATATGGAAAAAGTATTGGGCGACATTTCTGATTTCCAGTTTCTAATTCAGTCCCATTGCCCCTGGTGTATAATGTCTGGCCCTGTTGTCCCCTTGGTGTATGACATCTGGTTCCTTCGCACCAGGGGGATATAACCTCCAGACCCCCACCATGTCATCTACCATGTGACATAATGGCCGGTGGTGAAAAGCTTGGTGATAGCAGAGCGAGCTTGAAATAGGAGCCACCGGGGTAACAAGTTCACTGATTATATGTCTTCCTCACGAATCTTCCCCCATCACCTGTGAGTGATGATATTGAGAAGTGGAAGGAACCTCAGCCACAAAGTGGAGACCCCGTAACGATACAAAGTGGGGGGCTGATGGCAGAAAAGTCAGCACGGCTCTGCTGACCTGATAACTGCAGAGTCCAGACCACCTATGGTAACAGCACAAACACTGCGCCCGCCGCGGGCTTCACTATCGAGCAGCTGCAACCGCCGTACATCACCAAGCACAATGTCGAGTGTTGGATGGAGTGGTGTAAAGCCCAAACACTTGCCCCGCCGAGAGCTTCATGACCGAACAGCTGCAGCCGCCGTACACCATGAAGCACAATGCAGAGTGTCAGATGGAGTGCTGTAAAGAATAAACACTGCGCCCGCAGAGAGCTTCATGGCCGAGCAGCTGCAGCCATACATCACCAAGCACAATGCCGAGCATCGGATGGAGTGCTGTAAAGAATAAACACTGCGCCCGCCGAGAGCTTCATGGCCGAGCAGCTGCAGCCATACATCACCAAGCACAATGCCGAGCATCGGATGGAGTGCTGTAAAGAATAAACACTGCGCCCGCCGAGAGCTTCATAGCCGAGCAGCTGCTGAGCATCACCAAGCACAATGCCGAGCATCGGATGGAGTGGTGTGAAGCGAAACACTATGCCCACCGAGAGCTTCATGGCCGAGCAGCTGCAGCTGCCATACATCACTAAGCACAATGCCGAGCGTCGGATGGAGTGGTGTAAAGCCCAAACACTTGCCCCGCTGAAAGCTTCATGACAGAAAAGCTGCCACCGTACATCACCAAACACAATGCAGAGCATCGGATGGAGCAGTGTAAAGCATAAACACTGCGCCCACCGAGACCTCCATGGCCGAGCATCACCAAGCACAATGCAGAGCATTACATGGAGGGGTGTAAAGCCGCCACCACTGGATTCTGGTTGAAACGTGTACTGTGCAGTGATGACTCACACTTGTAGATATCTGAGACCAGTTTAGAAAAGGCCCTTTTGTGTTCCCCATGATTGTGCCCCATGCACGAGGTCCATAAAGACTGGGGAAGTCTGGAGTAGAAGGACATGACTGGTTGCGTGAAGTTCGGACCTCAACGTCATCCTACACCTTTGGGGTGAACTGGAGCAGAGCTTGTGAGTCAGTCTAATAAGTCTATTAATGGACAGAACGGATGAAACTTAAGGCCACTTTACACACAGATAAATCTTTGGCAGATCTGTGGTTGCAGTGAAATCATGGACATATTGCGCCATTTGTACACAGCCGCAAACCTGGCACTGATTGTCCACAATTTCCCTGCAACCACAGATTTATCTCTGTGTGTAAAGTGGCCTTTACTGCTTATATATCACAACATGGATATAAACTCTCTAGAAGATACAGATTACCCAACGCTGCAGCTTTTAGAGCTGATCGGTCTTTATGAGCGCCACTTCTAAAGCTGCGAGTCTATTCATCTCTACACGACACGTCTCGGGTAAGCGGAGTCGCTGATGACAGGCACGATCCCAGGGGCGCTCCCTGCGGTCATACAAACATCGCCCTGCGGCTATTGGAGCGAGCGAGCTGCCAGCGTCACTGGATGCCAGTTTACACTGCGAGAACAGTAAATATTATAGTCGGCATCCAGCTCCGTGATTAGGAGGCACAACCGCATTGCTGACATTGCCCAAAACGAGAGCGAGACATCCAGAGACACGGGAGACACTAGAAGTCCTGTAAAGAAAAGGGGTCATCTGCGGCGAATCTCTGCTGCTGACCACTTTATCTTTATTGTCCTCTGAAGAAATCTAAGCTTAATTCTGGCAGTAAATGGACCAGTTATCTGCACAGTAAAATAACATTTCTGTACACTGCCGAGCGTAATCCGGTTCATCCAGGACTTACCGGTGCACGGAGTTCCAGGAAAAACAGCCCAAAATAACTATGAACAAGGGAGACCTGCAAAAATATGATCATTTAGGGGCTTAGATTTTCAACTTTTTTAAAGGAAAATGTCATCGGTGTCGGCGCGTTGTCGCCTCCAGTTGGATTTATCGTCCTTGTATGCTGGATGATATCACATTATTAGATTTGTTGCATCCAATAAATCGCATAAAACGTCTAGATCCTGGATCATCCTAGGTCTGCGGGTGGAGCGGAGTAGAGAACGTCTCCTCGATGTGACCGTATGGATTTCGCAGTTGGACACAAGAGGTTTAGTTTTTCTATTATCAGACTAAAATGTTTAGTTGACGTTGATGTCATGCTAGGTACAGGGAAATACCAAGCAAACGGCCACTGTGAATAGGGGAGATGGTGAACCTTGACCAAACCTACCGCTGGTCCTTCACCACCCTAGATAGGTTCTGCACCTATGCACTGAGCTGGATACCTGACCCTAGGACTCTAAATAAGGCAACGAATGGGATGAGCTCTTCATCAACCCCACTAAGCACTATGGAATACACGAGGATACACAGGAGAAAATGCATGAACTACTTATTCACAGATGACTCAGGTAGGAGGTCAGCAAAGCTTCAGCACTGATACTACAGATGACAGCAAGTCACCCGCTTGCAACCAGAACTTAAGTGAACTGAATAATATCATCAGCACAAGTCCAGAGAAGATGAGAGTATTTAAATTGAAGGTGCCACGTTTTTTTATTTTGTATTTATAATAGTGATAATGAAATAAAGTATTTTTAATACAAAATTAAACTCACTTTTTATTTAATTCTAGTTTTACTGACGCCCTGGGCACTGCCATCAAGGATTTGCTGTGAGTAACAACAGTCACTCACCTTCTTTATGGCAGCCCGCTGGGCATAGACGACCAGTATCGGGCTCCGACTCTATTCTGTAACATAGAGAAGGTGTCTACTGTGACCTGGACACGCCACCTTGGCTGTCCAGATCACAGTAGTGGGAGGAGATCAGCGCCATCTTTGTGGAGCTCACAGCGTATGCTGTCTGCTCCACTTTCACCCTGTCACCCGCCGGGATGTGTGAGTACTGGCGCCCCTCCCCCCGCCGCTGCTACCGTCTCCAATGACACCCCCCAGTCCCTTACCCACGTGTCGCCGTCCCTCCCCCCTTCGCTACCGTCTCCAGTGACAACCCCCGTCCCCCGCTCTATCCAGCCCCACTCTCCCCCCGCTGCGGATGTGCATGAAGCAAAGCATTGTGTGTGTGCATGCAGAGCATTGTGTGTGTGCATTCAGAACATTGTGTGTGTGTGCATGCAGCAAAGCATTGTGTGTATGCAGCAGAGCATTGTGTGTGCGTGCATACAGAGCATTGTGTGTGTATGCAGCAGAGCATTGTGTGTGTATGCAGCAGAGCAGTGTGTGCGTGCATACAGAGCATTGTGTGTGTATGCAGCAGAGCATTGTGTGTGCGTGCATGCAGAGCACTGTGTACAGTGTATGCAGCAGAGCATTGTGTGTGCATGCATGCAGAGCATTGCATGCGGGCGTGTATGCAGAGCATTGCTGGCAAGCGTGCATGTGGCATTGCGTGCAGGCGTGTAGAGCATTGCGTGCAGGCGTGCGTGCGTGTGGCAGAGCATTGCTGCCCTCATGCTGCTCGGTCACACACAGTATATACACACAGTATCTAGTATACACACACACACTGGCTCCGCCGCCCTTATACTGCTCGATCACACACAGTATTTTCACACACAGTACACACGGTATAGAGTATATACACACTAGCTCCGCCTCCCTTATGCTGCTCGGTCACACACACAGTATATACACACTGTACTCACGGTATACAGTATATATAAACACTGGCTCCTACTACCTCATTTTGCTCGGTCACACACACAGTATATACACACTGTACACACGGTATAAAGTATATACACACTGGCTCTGCCGCCCTCAAGCTGCTCAGTCACACACACAGTATATACACACAGTACATAGTATATACACACACTGGCTCTGCCACCCTCAAGCTGCTCAGTCACACACACAGTATATACACACAGTACATAGTATATACACACACTGGCTCTGCCTCCCTCATGCTGCTCGGTCACACACAGAGTATATACACACTGTACACACTATATATATAGTATATACACACACTGGCTCCGCCTCCCTCATGATACTCGGTTACACAATATATACACACTGTACACACTGTATATAGTATATACACACACTGGCTCCGCTGCCCTCATGCTGCTCGGTCACACACACAGTACACAGGGTATATAGTATATACACACACTGGCTCGCCGCCCTCATGCTGGGTGCTTGGTCACACACACAGTATATACACACTGTACACACACACACACACTGTGTGCGTGCATGTGGATGAGCATTGTGTGTGGGCATGCGTGTGGCACAGCATTGTGTGTGGCAGAGCATTGTGTGTGGCAGAGCATTGTGTGTGGGCATGCGTGTGGCAGAGCATTGTGTGTGGCAGAGCATTGTGTGTGGGCATGCGTGTGGCACAGCATTGCGTGTGGGCGTGCGTGTGGCACAGCATTGTATGTGCACATGTGTGTGGCAGAGCATTGCGGGCGTGCATGTGGCAGAACATTGCGGGTGGGCGTGTATGTGGCAGAGCATTGCTGGACCAGGGTGTGCAGAGCGTTATGTGGGGAGCACTATGCAGCTGTAATTGGTGACACTTTATTTGTGGTCACCAACAAAATGGTTCTGCACTGTGATCTTAAATTTCATCTTCCCTTATCCTTTGGAAACACCCAGATTGGGAGGGTGAGCTGCGACATCACACACAGGAGAGCAGATTCTGCCCACTTTTACTGCAGCTGTAATGTGAGCTATTTCTACAGTAGGATTTCAGCAGCTGCTGCCCCTTCCCTTTAAGCATAAGGGGAATACTGATTATCAGTAGCTGAATGGAAAGAGAGCTCCGCTGGGTCCTAAAGGGGAATAGTTGAAAACCCAGCAGTAAAGCTCTCTAGTACAATGAATACTAACAGCAGGAACAATTGAATGCCAGGGAACATTTTGCGCAGCCAAACGCTGTGATCTTCTATTGCCGGAAACCACATGACTGACTGTCACCCGTGGTGGCTACGCTGGTTGTATGTACTCTGACCACTGCCCGACCCTGTCAGTAGGAAATAGAGTGATTTGTAAAACAGTATATAAATATCATAGGATCAGAGGATAAGATAATGAAGAGAAGATAATATTGTCATAGCTGCCGTAGTGAACATTATCGCTACGGCAGCTTCACACGCACTTACCCGCCCTGCGACGATGCTCTGGCTGGCGACCCGCCTCCTTCCTAAGGGGGCGGGTCGTGCGGCGTCATAGCGACGTCACACGGCAGGCGGCCAATAGAAGCGGAGGGGCGGAGATGAGCGGGACGTAAACATCCCGCCCACCTCTGTCCTTCCGCATAGCCGGCGTGAGCCGCGGTGACGCAGGTAAGCTGATGTTCCTCGCTCCTGCAGCTTCTCACACAGCGATGTGTGCTGCCGCGGGAACGAGGAACAACATTGTACCGTCGCTGCAGCGAAATTGTGGAAATGTCGGACCCTACACCGATCATACGATTACGACGCTTTTGCGCTCATTAATCGTATCAAAAAGGATTTATACACTACGATATCGACGCCAGATGTGCGTCACTTTCGATTTGACCCCACCGACATCGCAGCTGCGATGTCGTAGTGTGCAGAGTACCCCTTATAGAGAGTGGAGGGAACAACCTGCAGATGTGTCCGTATGGAGAGCGGAGGGAACAACCTGCAGATGTGTCTGTATTGAGGGCGGAGGGAACAACCTGCAGATGTGTCTGTATAGAGAGCGGAGGGAAAAACCTGCAAATGTGTCTCTACAGAGAGTGGAGGGAACAACCTGCAGATGTGTCCGTATAGAGAGCGGAGGAAACAACCTGCAGATGTGTCTGTATAGAGAGCGGAGAGAAAAACATGCAGATGTGTCTATATAGTGATAGGATTGAAACTTCTGTTTCAACTGTATAGTGGTTAATTAAAATCAGAATTTTTTTTCTGCATTGTATACAGTTCGGACCCAAAAGTGACTAACGAGGAGATAAGCTGCCATGTTTTTCCAGCTGAATTTTTGGATGCAACTCGGTGTGATTGGAGTATATTCAAAACGTAGCTATCAATTTAAATGGAAAATAAACATACAAAAACTGGTTATGTACGGGATTACAACTCCGTTCCATTAACTTCCATAGGAGCGAGCTGTAATCCCTGACTGAATGTGTGGACGGTAGGCGCCATGCCTGGAAGAGGGCAGCCATATTTTCTAATACAGTACAAATGCTTTACATTGCCAACTTTTTGAACAATTAGATGACATGTTGTGAAGGTACATAATGACCCATTACTGATGCATCTTGGATTTCCTATGCTCGGTAATACTGTGTTTTTTTCTGCTCCTATTTTCTCAGAGGAGAGGACACATGGCAGGAGGTCAAGTTACTGAAACATTATTTGCCATTTCCTCCAATTTTTCTTTGTGGCCGGGTTTAATACCTGCCAATGTGCTATTATGGCTGCACAATGGGCTCGGCTGCATCGTACGTGGTCTGAACGCAGCCCAGCGGCGGCGAGCGAGGGTTTACTCCCGGGTAGACAATGACTAGGCAATCAGCGTGGACTGCTCAGCAACAGACAAAGAGCAAACACAATATTTAACCAAAGAATTAGACTGGAAGTCACAAGGCGAATCCCAGAGCAAGGAGCAATCGTCGGGTCTCCTAGCAGCGGCAGCAGCGCGAGACGGCATCATACGTGATCGGAAACATCACGCTAAGGCCCGTTTCACACGTCAGTGAAAAACACTGACGTTTTTCACTGGCGTGTAAAACACGCACATGTCCCTGCGTGTGCCGTGAATCACGGCACACGTGGGTTGTCTAAGTGCAATCCGGGCTCCGTTCTCCGTAGCCCGTGATTGCACTTAGAGATTAACTCACCTGCGCCCGCTCCCGCTCTCCATGTTGCTGATCGCTCCCGCGGTGCAGCATCCGGCCGGCGGTGACCCCCGCAGGAGCTGCTTCCGGGTCGGCTGTGTCGTGCATCATGAATATGTGCGACAATAATGAGCCGGCTCTGAAGCAGCAGGCTGCACGGGCTGCAGAGGACATCGCTGGACGCCGGGTGAGTTAAAATGATTTTTATTTTATATGCACGTTTTTTTCTGGCACGTGTTTCACGGACCACACCACTGCGTGGTCCGTGGGACATCAGTGATGCCAGAAAAAAATGGACATGTCTCCGTGCGGCAATCACGCACACGCGGGTACGCTGCACAGAGACACGTGCAGTGAAAAATCACTGACGTGTGAGCAGACCCATTCATTATAATGGGTCTGCGTATGTCAGTGATTCTGGTACGTTTAAAAAAAAGCACAAACGTCCCAGAATCACTGACGTGTGAAAGGGGCCTAAAACAACTATCAAATGTCAATCATCCTCTGCGTATTAGAGGACATAATAATTACCCCATTACAGACCGCGATGAAGGCAGTAACGAGACCCTGCTCCAACCAGAATTTTTAGGACAATATTTGTTGCACTTCTTCAAAATATAGGTCTTCAGCTCCCATGGAAATGCAATGCTTCTCAGCGATTGCTTAATGTATATTATATACACTGTGTCCACCCATATCCTGTCCACCGCCGTTTACTTGAGAACGGCAGCAGCTATAGGCATAGACGTGGTGTCTAGGTATAGTAAAGTAGCCATGCGCTACGCAATGAAACCACATATTGCGCCACCTGGTGGAAAACAATGGAGTTAGCATTTTTAGCTCAAAAACAGAACGAGATAGAGAAAAAAAGTGCATTACAAAGTTGTAGGGCATCATCAATTCAATACGAATCGACACCTTGCATACAGAAATGCTATGATATGAAACCCATGACCCCCCCAAAACATTGAATGCTGGTCACTCTGGCCTCTGCACAGCATACTGTATCTTGCTGTGCGTTGTGCAATATGGTAGGTGACACGTTTGCACAAGCATCTGTGATACGTCGTCGTAGGTCCTGCAATGTTGGTGGAGGGGTCGCATACACCTGCTGTTTGATGTGACCTCACAGAAAGAAGTCCAATGGGGTCAGGTCAGGTGAGCGGAGGCCACTCCACACAGCCACCATACCCAATGACTTGTAGGAAGGTCTCCATGAGGTATCGCTTCACGTCCGCAGCCTTGTGAGTTTTACACGGTCTAATCATAGCATTTCTATATGCAAGGTGTCGATTCGTATTGAATTGATGATGCCTTACAACTTTGTAATTCACTTTTTTTCTCTATCTCGTTCTGTTTTCGAGATAAAATGCTAACTCCGTTGTTTTCCACCAGGTGGCGCTATAGGTGGTTTCAATGCGTAGCGCATGGCTACTTTACTATATCTAGACACCACTTCTATGCCTATAGCTGCCGCCGTTCTCAGGTTAATGGTGGTGGACAGGATATGGGTGGACACACTCTATATAGTACAATCATCTCTAAGTGTAAAAAGAAGAAAGAGCCGGACCCCAAATCATTAATTCATTTACACCTGTTTTTTTGTCACGTTTTTAGTCATTTGTGTCTTCTTTCTACTTATTCTTCCTTTTGCTCCTGTGTTACAATTTGTTTACTATATGATTTGTCTTTTTTCTAGCTCGCCATTATGAGCACGGTCTAAATTATCCAGATGTTTTTGCCCGATTCATCATTTACCACTTTTCGAAGTTACTAAATTTGTCTTAAATCTACTGCAGTCCCCTCCTGGAGTGAACTGAAGCACAAAAGATATCATTTTAGCGCAAAGTTTGCACTATTTTTGACCTAAAAAGTTGCAAAAAAAGGAGACAAAAATAAAGACCATTTGTCATTTTTTTTAAAAAAAAAAGTCTTGAATCACATTCGCCAGTTTGAAGAATTTGTTGCTAAACAATGCTAGAAATACCAAGGCAAAGTGTCACGGAGTATGTAATGACAGGACAGGGGCCCCTAGGCTGGCCCTCAGACTTGAGACTCTGCGTTGTCTCTCATCTCAGAGGTAGGCTTGATGGTAGCCAGGTTTTTGCCCCCAGCATGACCCGACTCCTGTCTGAGCACTGATTTATCTACACCCCTCTCCCCCACCTTTGGGGTGGGCCAGAAACACACACCGTAACAAAACCCCACAGAAACGACACGGACAAAGGAGAACGAAAACTCGTACACACCTGTGATGGTGGGATATTGTGGGTCATGTACCATTTTGTGTGGTTTCATGTTTTGGGCGTGGTGGTCTGCCTATTCGATGTACAGTTTATCCTATCTGCAGGGTTATAGCTTCTTGAAGCGCTTCTGTCCCTAGGTGTCAGGGAGGGGCCTGGAATCCACCTAAACTCTCTGCTTACTTGATGAATTAGTGAGGCAGTCTGTTTGAGAACTTGAAGAGAGACGGAAGAAGATTGATCCTCTGGGAGGGAAAAGCTGAGGCTGCGGCCAGCATGCCAGAGAGACTGTGAGAAACCCCCATTTGCCTAGAAAAGGACTGCTGGAGGATTGTGACTGATCCCCGGGACTTTTATGCCATTACTGGACAATTTTACCCTCTGTATGGTGGATTATTTGATGGACTTTCTATTTTGCATGGAATAAATATGCTTTGGATTGTTCACTCATCTCTCGCTCTGTTGATTGTGTGATTTGGGAGAAGGAACCCGTCATAACACCACGCTCACAAAGGAGAGACAATATGTGTACTGAGGAGTAAAGAAAAGAGAAGGAAGTAACGCACAACAGGGGAACGTCCACACCACTCAATATTGCAACACAGATCACCATAAACAGGAGAAACACTAAAGGGCACTTTACACACTGTGATCTCGCTAGCGAGTGTACCCGCCCCTGTCGGTTGTGCGTCACGGGCACATCGCTGCCCATGGCGCACAACATCTTACACCCGTCACAAGGACTTACCTTCCCTGCGACGTCGCTCTGGCCGGCAATCCGCCTCCTTTCTAAGGGAGCGGTTCGTGCTGCGTTACACGGCAGCCGTCCAATAGCAGCGGAGGGGCGGAGATGAGCGGAACGGAGTGCGATGTCACTAACAGCGCCGGATGTGCGTCACTAACGACGTGACCCCGACGATATATCGTTAGCGTTGTCGTGGCGTGTAAAGCACCCTTAAGACCGGAATCGCTGGAGCTACGCTGAAGCTATTATCAGCGCATACTGGAAGAAACCAGTACCTTATATAGCAACCTGAGCTCCTGGTTCCTGCTCCTCCAGTCTGCAGGAATTAATTCCTGCAGTGCTGAAGAGCAGTGAACCTGAATCAGCCAACATCCGGCTCTGGCTGAACAACTCTGAAGTATCAGGTTGCTTGTCAGACTCTGTAGTGTGAACATAGAGTCTGATGCCACCATGCCACTAAGTGCGTACAGTACAGAACCGAACATCGCATGACACAAAGAAATAAAAGTAACTTAAAGAACCCTGCTAGCAATGAATTGGTGTCAAAGAGTCCATTTACAGAGGATACAAGTGAAAAGTGACCTCCATAACATTTTCCTATCATTTCATTATATCATACAGAGTGAGATATTACAGCAAAGCAACAGAAACAGCAACGTGCTGATATCTGGCATGAATTAGTAGGTTGGTCGCAGCCATGGCCCGTAGAAGCCAATCTGCTCCTTCAAGAGCAAAGCAAATAAGACCGTCTGATTTGAGTCGATATTCTATTGGAATAAAACCATAAAACTTATTTAAATTCTAATAAAAAAAATAGAAAATGTAAAAGGCAAAGGTGAAATAAAACATACACCAACAAACTGAGAATTGAGAACTAAGGGGTACTTTGCACGTTGCGACATTGCTAGCATCGGCTAGCGATGCTGAGCGCAATAGTCCTCGCCCCCGTCGCACATGCGATATTTTGTAATAGCTGGCGTAGCGAACATTATCGCTACGGCAGCTTCACACGCACTTACCTGCCCTGCGACGTCGCTCTGGCCGGCAAACCGCCTCTTTCCTAAGGGGGCGGGTCGTGCGGCGTCACAGCGACGTCACACGGCAGGCGGCCAATAGAAGCGGAGGGGTGGAGATGAGCGGGACGTAAGCATCCCGCCCACCTCCTTCCTTCCGCATTGCAGGCGGGACGCAGGTAAGGCGATGTTCCTCGCTCCTGCGGCTTCACACGCAACGATGTGCGCTGCCGCAGGAACGAGGAACAACATCGTATCTCCTATTGGTGTGACATTATGAAAGTGACCGACACTACACAGATCACCGATTTTTGACGCTTTTGCGATCGTTTATCGGTGCATCTAGGCTTTACACGTTGCAACGTCGTTACCGGCGCCGGATGTGCGTCACTTTTGATTTGACCCCGACGATATCGCAGTAGTGATGTCGCAACGTGCAAAGTACCCCTAAGAACACATGCAATTCAGCATCGCCCGAGTTAAAGGTTTACATCCGGCTGCAGGTGAACTAATACTTGGAACAACTATTCCTACAGGACCTGAGTTACTGTGAAAGCAAGAGGCATCAACGTCATAGGGAACTGGAGAATGAATTATCGCATATCCACAGTGTACAAACCGGAGGAAAAACACTGTATAATATACAAGAAGGATCGCTTAAGTCATAAATGTTACACAATGTAATCATGAGCGGCTGCGAGCCACAGGGCATAACCTCCTACAGCTCAGGCTCCGAGAGGGAATTCATTCATGTTAGTTAAGGCTCAAGCTAAAGAGGCGTAAAATATCCATAATTCTCATCATTCCCTGGGACAGAGACAATATTATATCACCGGTGGTGATGAGCGAGCGTGCACGGCACTGCATCTGTGTGCTCGGGCATCAGCGATGTTTGGCCGAGTATTGCGGGTGCTCGGATATTTCGTGTGTTAAATCACAATGCACAGGCTTGCTTCACTGCATGATGTGTGCAGGCAACCCAGGGAGAATCCATCACAGTCTCCCAATGGTTCTCACTGGGGGTAACACAACGTTTTCGGATGTAGTGTGTCAAAAGGGGAAAAAAACCAAAACACAAAAACACCCGCCTGCCCTCGGAAATGCTCTGTTTATGGCAGGCTGTATGTGGGCAGAGAGACGAACCGTCCGATCATTGACTTTCATTATACTTGTTACTCAAGTTGAGCACTTTCAGAGCGTCTGACTGCTCAACTTGTGGACAGAGCACCCGAGCATTTTAGTGCTCACTAATCTCTAATCACTAATTATTCAATAACTACTATAATGCTGCCCCTATGTACAAGAATATAACTACTATAATACTGCCCCCAATGTACAAGAATATAACCACTATAATACTGCCCCTATATACAAGAATATAACTACTATAATACTGCCTCTATGTACAAGAATATAACTACTATAATACTGCCTCTATGTACAAGAATATAACCACTATAATACTGCCTCTATGTACAAAAATATAACTACTATAATACTGCCTCTATGTACAAGAATATAACTACTATAATACTGCTCCTATATGTACAAGAATATAACTACTATAATACTGCCCCTATGTACAAGAATATAACTACTATAATACTGCCCCCTATGTACAAGAATATAACTACTATAATACTGCCCATTATGTACAAGAATATAACTACTATAATACTGCCCATTATGTACAACAATATATCTTCTATAGTACTGCTCCTATGTACAAGAATATAACTACTATAATACTGCCTCCTATGTACAAGAATATAACTACTATAATACTGCCCCCATGTACAAGAATATAGCTACTATAATACTGCCCCTATATACAAGAATATAACTACTATAATACTGCTCCCTGTGTACAAGAATATAACTACTATAATACTGCCTCCTATGTACAAGAATATAACTACTATAATACTGCTCTTATGTACAAGAATATAGCTACTATAATACTGCCCCTATATACAAGAATATAACTACTATAATACTGCCCATTATGTACAAGAATATAACTACTATAATACTGCCCATTATGTACAACAATATATCTTCTATAGTACTGCTCCTATGTACAAGAATATAACTACTATAATACTGCCTCCTATGTACAAGAATATAACTACTATAATACTGCCCCCTATGTACAAGAATATAGCTACTATAATACTGCCCCTATATACAAGAATATAACTACTATAATACTGCCCCTATGTATAAGAATATAACTACTATAATACTACCCCTATGTACAAGAATATAACAACTATAAGGCTATGTGCGCACTAGTGCGTTTTACCCGCGGATTTACCCGCGGATTTGCCGCGGAAATTTCTTGAGAAATGTCTGCAATCTTTGTGCAGACATTTCCCAGCAAATCCTATGTGGAAAAAAAATAGCTGTGCGCACACTGCGGATTTTTCTCAAGAAATTTCCTTGAGAAGAATTTCTTGAGAAAATGAGCATGTCAATTCTTTTCCGCAGGTACCCAGCGGATTTCGGCAGTACAGCCTGCAAAATCTGCAGGGAACAACCTGCAGAAAAATTGCGGCAAATTCGCGGCTAATCCGCGGCAAATCCGCATGCGGATTTGCCGCGGATTTTTTCCGGAGGTCCAGAAATCTTCCACTCCCAGAAGTTTCTCAAGAAATTTTCTTGAGAAACTTCACAGTTCTAGTGCACACATAGCCTAATACTGCCCCTATGTACAAGAATATAACTATTATAAATACTGCCCCTATGTACAAGAATATAACTACTATAATACTGTCCCTATGTACAAGAATATAACTATTATAATACTGCTCCTATGTACAAGAATATAACTACTATAATACTGCTCCTATGTACAAGAATATAACTACTATAATACTGTCCCCTATGTACAAGAATATAACTACTATAATACTGCCCCTATGTACAAGAATATAACTACTATAATACTGCCCCTATGTACAAGAATATAACTACTATAATACTGCCCCTATGTACAAGAATATAACTACTATAATACTGCCCCTTTATACAAGAATATAACTACTATAATACTGTCTCTATGTACAAGAATATAACTACTATAATACTGCCCCCTATGTACAATAATATAACTACTATAATACTGCACCCTATGTACAAGAATATAACTACTATAATACTGCCCCCATGTACAAGAATATAACTACTATTATACTGCCCCTATGTACAAGAATATAACTACTATAATACTGCCCCTTTATACAAGAATATAACTACTATAATACTGCCCCCTATGTACAAGAATATAACTACTATAATACTGCACCCTATGTACAAGAATATAACTATTATAATACTGCTCCTATGTACAAGAATATAGCTACTATAATACTGCCCCTATGTACAAGAATATAACTATTATAAATACTGCCCCTATGTACAAGAATATAGCTACTATAATACTGTTGCTATATACAAATATATACTGTATGTAGAGTAGAGTGTAATGGATAGGTAAAACACATGATATAAAGTCTGCAGGTGTTGCTGCCCGAGAAAATAAAATACAGGATTCTGCATCCTCGAGGCCTTTTTAAGTATAAGGTAACTATTTCTATGCAGAATTACTGCTGTTGGCTGTAATACCCATACCCGGTGGTCAGTGCAGCCTGAAAGTTAGCAGTATGTGTGTGTGTGTGTGTGTGTGTGTGTGTGTGTGTGTGTGTGTGTGTGTGTGTGTGTGTGTGTGTGCGTGTGTGTGTGTGTGTGTGTTGGTGTCTAGGGATATGAACAAGAGTCGGGCTAGCAGCCGCATTTCAGCCATGAGCTCAGAATCAAGAATAGAATTGAAGTAACATAATTACAATATAATCAGGACCTTTCTTTTATATTTAGGTTTGCTTTTGCCATCATCATGGGAATCCTATAGCTTCCAGCTCACTAACAGCTGAAAAAGGTCACGCTGGCAGCCAGCTTTGCCAACTCTGTAGTGCACCAGGTCGCAGATCACTGCTTTAGAGCCTCAAGTTAGGGTCACACCACAAGGGGTCTGGTACTTGGCTGCTGAGAAGACATTGCAAACGGAAAAAGCAGAGAAGACTATGCCAGGCTCTGCTGATGTAAGAAGTGAATGGCCTCTTCCTCACGCTCTTGCATATGTTGGCATCTTTGGAGCTACAAATAAGACACATGAGGATATTTTGCCATGTGACCGGTACAAAAGATGTCACATTGCGGCATCTTGTGTGTGTCATGGAAGGAGCCTTTATTGAGAATCGTACAAATCAAGTGTTTAGGCACAAGCTGTTCTAGAGGGAGGATGGGTGTCGGACGGACCTGCACTGCCATTCACTGAGGTTCTACAACAACACATCCCGGTTAGGCACATCAGCCACACACAAACCCTTGTTGCCTCCCTCCAGGGGCTGATGTCCACACCAGGTGGGGCGGGGCCAGGCGGTTGGCCCCACCCACCGAGGAGCACACAGTCCTGGAGGCAGGAAAGGAAGGGAGTAGAGAGAGGGAGAGTGGAAGTGGAGGAGCGTGAAGTAGTGGTGAAGGAGCAAGAGCAGACTGACGGTGTCCAGGTACATGGCCCGGGCACTCAAGAGCAAGGTTCGCACACGGTGGTGACCGTCTGCAGGCGAGGCCGATTGACGCACAACCGTAAGGACTGGGAACGGGCGGTGGCCTGCCGGTACCAGACCAGGGAGCAAAGAGAAGCCAGCACCATTCGGCAGGGCCTACGGACCCCGACAAGACTTGGAGTTGCCGTTAAACCGGTCAAATCAGTCAGCGACGGGAACCTCCGGGGTTTCTCAGCAGCAAAGACCCGACTGAAGGCAACCGCTCAACCGTGAAGGGAAATACAGCTACCGCCACAGCTAGAGTTCCCAGGGCCAGAGCCTGCGGGCAAAAGGGGGCTCCTCTGGCAAATACACCGCTGGGGAGCGGATTACCGGTGGGAAGCCATCGGAGCCGAAGACACATTACAGGTGCAGGGAAAGGCAGTCACCGCCAACCTACTGGGAGTGACCATCGCAGCCGGCTGCGGGACCCGTCCATCCAGCCGTTTGTTTTATCAAAGACTCCGTCTGCGTCATTGGCTGAGTGAGTACTACCGTGTCGTCTGGCACTGCGCTGCCTCCACGACCCTGCACCTCACCAAACCCCGCCATCCACCTTACAGTCACCATCAACGGGCCCCCCAAAACTCCCCTACCCTATTCACATACCTCCACTCATGGATTTGCCTCTGGAAGAAATCCTCAGAGAGAGGATTAGCTTGTCCTGACCGGGACCATGTGTAAAGGTTGGGATGCCTCTGGAAGGTACCTCTGAGAGAAGAGAGGGTTCACTTCTTCTGACAGGGGTCAGTGTGTGGAGGCTGAGATACCTCCACTGGGATACCTCTGTGGAGAAGTTATATATGAACCTGTGTGGGTGTACTGCGAGTGAAATGGATTGTAAAACCCTGTTGTGTTCCTGTGAAGGGCCTGTGTGAAGTTACTGAAGAGCGGATTATGTGCTGTTTAATAAACCAGCTGAACTATTTAAGTAAGAATGGTTGCTTTCGTTCCCTTAAGAAGCAAGCTGAGGGACTAACCCCATCACAGCATGCTCATGTATCTGGAGTGACCACCATTTTCCTCAGCAGCGCAGCACGTCTCCTTCGCATAGAGATGATCAGGTTGTAGATTGTGGCCTGCAGATTTGCTGGCCCGCTCCTCTTCAATGGCTGCAAAGTTGCTGGATATTGGCAGGAACTTGAACACGCAGTTGTATACACCGATCCAGAGCCACAAACATGCTCAATGGATGGCCTGTCTGGTGAGTATGCGGCCATGCAAGAACTGGGGTGTTTTCAGCTTCCAGGAATTTTGAACAGATCTTTGCACCATGGGGCTGTAACATGGGGTGATGGTGGTGGATGAGGCACAACAGTGGCCTCAGGATCTCATCATATATCTGTGCATTCAAAATGGCATCAATAAAATGTGCTCATTGTCCATAACATACTCCTGCCCATACCATAACCCCACCACCTCCATGGGGCACTCCATTCACAGCACTGACATCAGCAAACCGCTCACCCACACGACGCCATACACACAGTCTGCCATCTGCCCTATACAGTGAAAACCAGGATTCATCCATGAACAGAAAACCTCTACAACGTGCCAGACGCCATCGAATATGAGCATTTGCCCACTCAGGTTGGATAGGATGATGACCTGCAGTCAGGTGGAGACCCCCGATGAGGAGGACGAGCAGCAGAGGAGCTTCCCTGAGATGGTTTCTGATACTTTCTGCAGAAATTCTTTGGTTTTGCACCGATTGTTGCAGCCGCTGTCCGGGGGGCCGGTCTCAGCCAATGTTGGAGGTGAAGATGCCTGAAGTGGAGGTCCTGGGCTGGTGTGGATACACGTGGTCTGCAGTTGTGAGGCCGGTTGGATGTTCTGACAAATTCTCCAACGCCTTTATAGGCGACTTATGGTAGAGAAATGAACATTCAATTCACGGCCAACATATCTGGTGGCCATTCCTGCAGTCAGCAGCCAATTACACGCTCCCTCATAGCTTGTGACATCAGTGGCATTGTGCTGAGTGATAAAACTGTACATTTTAGAGTGGCGTTTATTGTGGCCAGCCTAAGGCGCACCTGTGAAATAATCATGCTGGCTAGACTAAGGCGCACCTGTGCAACAATCATGCTCTAATCAGCATCTTGTGATCCTCGTCAAAGGAGAAGTGATCACAAACACAGATTTAAAGAAATTTGTGAACAATATTTTAGAGAAAAAGGCCTTTTGGAAAATAGAAAAAGTCTTAGATCTTCGAGCTCAGCTCATGAAAAACGGGAGCAAAAACAAAAGTGTTGCCTCTGTATTTTTGTTCAGTGTATAAAACGATGTTATAACTCACTGCAGATGATCCTGCTTTCGTGTAACCCCTGTGACTCCCCCTCGTGTCTCACTGACCACCCCTTGGTACCATTCTTGTAACACCAGTATGAGATGAGGCAGTCTCGCACAGATCCTACATCGTAGGCTCACTACAGGAAGATCTGGAATTGATATGAAGCCAGGAGTTCAATCAGCGGATGTCATCTGAAGAAATCACGTCCCAAAGTCCTTGAGACACAAGTGTCTAATGTCAGGTTCTTATAAATCCCATCCAGCTATTTATAGCTAATGGTGAAAGGTTTTGGAGCGGTCTCTGGCTGTCCTGCAGATTGCTCGGTTTTTCCAGACGGTCCAACAAGCTGCCATCCCCAGAATCCCCGAAACACAGCGCTTGGTCATCCCCGATATTCCTGCAGACTGTGCCCAGAGGTACCAGGCCATCCCGTGGGCAGTGCACAGTGGCTCAATGGTTTGCACTGTTGCTCTGCAGAGCTGGGGTCCTGGGATCAAATCACAATATCTGCAAGGAGTGTGTATGTTCTCCCAATGTTTGTGCGGGTTTCTACACTCCAAACACAAACTGACAGGGAATTGAGATTGTTAGCTCCAATGGGGACAGTGATGATGTCTGTAAAGTGCTGCGGAACATGATGGTGCTATATAAGCGAGCATAATTAGTAATTATATATGTGATTGTCTTCAGGAGCCTACTGCTCTGTCTCCTAGATTCCTAATTAATGAGTGATGGGACCCGCTCTTGAAGACTGACAGCTCACACCACAGCATGGACACTCCTCTGAGCTGTGCGCTATGTTGCCACCAGCACAGGCAGCTTTACCTCTGCAACACAGGAGGAGTGCAGGATACTGAGGCTGGCTTTCAGGCTAGGGGGCCCTAGCTGTCCCTGATCCCAGAGATATCTCTGATGGTGTTGATGTCTGAGCCGCCTTCCTTGCCCTGTTCCTGGAGAGTCTTGATCTAATACCACCTTTCCCCAACACCTGGGGGTCCCCGGAACAGGAATGGTTGAACCCACAGATATGGCCAAAAAAGGGAAACCAAAACTCTATCACACAGCTAGCACACATGGAGATATAAGACAATACATGATAAGGAGCAAATAAAGAGCAGGGAAGAAATAATCAGACGACAAGAGGGTTTCCACAGCATACAGTAAATCCCCAGCAACTGGAAAACAGCAGCACATGGACCGGTTTAGCAAAAGCTATAGTCAGCATGGGAAGACAAATTCCTCCATCTTAAGAAGGCGGGGAGTACCCGATAGGTCTCTGGCAATATGTGATCTAAAAGGTAATCAACAGAAATTAGCTCCTGCAAGCCCGGTCACTTATGAGCACACAGCTGGTCGACTCCCAAACCTGCCTGTGCAAATCGGAAGCACCAGAGAAAACATAATGTGGAGTGGAGTCTGTAGTCTGAACAGTGGCTGATGCCGCCATGACACTTGGAGAGTTTAGAGCCAAACACTGTGTGACAACTATAGAATTAAGAATCCCTCCGATCTAAAGCATGAGACGTTCTTTGCAATTTTAAGCTTTACTGATATGAGACTACTGCCCCTTTAAGACGCATAGTTCTAGTGTATTAGTTTATCTCTCCAGAAGTAGGAGGCTGCACTAATATACCCTGACTAGACAGATATGTTCTCTCTGCAGTGACTGATATCTGCAGTTTCTTATCTCCTGGGGAAATTCACTAATATCCTGGATTTTTGTTACTGTTCCTGTAACAGGTGAATCACACTCTAAGATTCAATCAATTTGTGTCTCAGGAAATAAAGTCTCTTCCCAGAGACGTCCGGTGTCGGCCCCCTCCAGTGGATTATAGGGACATATAGCGGTATCAATGCGTCCGGTCCAGATTTCTGGGCCATGTCCGCCTTCACAAGGAAATCTACAATGCCCAAAGCATCTTAAACAAAACATGGAGAAATTGAGCGATACTTAAGGCTACCGTTTTGTTCCCACAGATCCCATACAGACTTATGTATCTCCATGGTAACTGCCAAACCCTGTGTAGTCCGATCCTGCAGACATAAACTTATACACATACAGTACAGACCAAAAGTTTGGACACACATTCTCATTCAATGAGTTTTCTTTATTTTCATTTCTCTGAAAATTGTAGATTCACATTGAAGGCATCAAGACTATGAATTAACACATGTGGCATGAAATACTTAACAAAAAAGTGTGTGAAACAACTGAAAATATGTCTTATATTCTAGGTTCTTCAAAGTAGCCACCTTTTGCTTTGATTACTGCTTTGCACACTCTTGGCATTCTCTTGATGAGCTTCAAGAGGTAGTCACCGGAAATGGTCTTCCAACAGTCTTGAAGCAGTTCCCAGAGATGCTTAGCACTTGTTGGCCCTTTTGCCTTCACTCTGCGGTCCAACTCACCACAAACCATCTCGATTGGGTTCAGGTCTGGTGACTGTGGAGTCAGGTCATCTGGCGTAGCACCCCATCACTCTCCTTCTTAGTCAAATAACCCTTACACAGCCTGGAGGTGTGTTTGGGGTCATTGTCCTGTTGAAAAATAAATGATGGTCCAACTAAACGCAAACCGCATGGAATAGCACGCCGCTGCAAGATGCTGTGGTAGCCATGCTGGTTCTGTATGCCTTCAATTTTGAATAAATCCCCAACAGTGTCACCAGCAAAGCACCCCCACACCATCACACCTCCTCCTCCATGCTTCACGGTGGGAACCAGGCATGTAGAGTCCATCCGTTCACCTTTTCTACAAAGACACGGTGGTTGGATCCAAAGATCTCAAATTTGGACTCATCAGACCAAAGCACAGATTTCCACTGGTCTAATGTCCATTCCTTGTGTTCTTTAGCCCAAACAAGTCTCTTCTGCTTGTTGCCTGTCCTTAGCAGTGGTTTCCTAGCAGTTATTTTACCATGAAGGCCTGCTGCACAGTCTCCTCTTAGCAGTTGTTCTAGAGATGCGAAGGTGTGTCCAAACTTTTGGTCAGTACTGTACGACTTACTAAGCTGAGAAACGTACTGTATAAAGTGGTGCAGAAATGGAAATGAATATGACTGCGGGATCAGGCTGCACCAGCTGCTTGGTCTGTTACCATAGAGACACATAGCCGTGTATGAGGGCTGTGGAATCAAAACGGTAGGACATTGTTTTTAATTTAAAGCTATTGCAATGGTTTTTGATTATTCAGGACAGTATTTAAAAAAAGCCTGACTGCTCCCGGTCACATAGTGACATATGGCGGTTCTCTGGAGCTGCAGTGACGGCGCAGGCACAGGGGCAGTGACTGCACATATCAGACGCCGCTGTCTAATGCGCAGGGTAATACAACGCCTTTCTCAGCCACCTAACCCTTTAGATGCAATGGTCCAGGTAGACCACGACATCTAAGTGGTTAGGCAGAAGGAATGGGCTCCCCCTGTCACCTCATCAGCTGCATACAAGACGTCTTGGGCAGCTTCAGCTTTTGAAGTCTTTATGGCACATAAAATGTCCTGCAGCAAATCTTACAAGTCTGCCTGCCAAACACATAAAACCTCGTGCACACCTAGCTGTGAGATCTGCCTCGGGCGTCAGTATAAAACATTGGGCAAGCTGGAGCCCGACGTGCTCTTCTTTTATGTTTTGCAGCTGTCCCTAAAAGGCTCTGGAATAATGAACGGATTTCTTTAAAATCTAATTAAAAGGGCAATAAAGGACAACACCTGCAAGGAAAAAATAAAAACTCTTGGTGCCTGTATGGCAGGGGTGGGCAACCTTTTTACTGCCGGGGGCCATTTGAACTATTCTACCAACCTTCGGGGGCCGCACAAAATTATCAACTTGAAAATTACCCGGCCATATTTGGTCAAACAATTAACCCCCCCTACTTGGTGGCCGGAGCCGCCTCTCTTTACTCCACTTGTGATGTTAGAGGATATTGATCATATTGCTTCTCACAACTGCTTTTCCAGGCTTGTCTCGGTCTGGACAGGCTAGGGACATACACTTCACAAGGGATGCTGGGGCACATAAATTACAGAAGACGCGGGTGGTATACACATCTCTGGAGGGGCTGGGGCACATAAATTACAGGAGACGCTGGGGCACATTAACTAGAGGAGACGCTGGGGTATACACATCACAGGAGACGCTGGGGAGCATAAATTAGAGGAGACTCTGGGAACATAAATTACAGGAGATGCTGGAGTACACATCACAGGAGGTGCTGGGGAACATGAATTACAGGAGATGCTGGGGTACACATCACAGAAGGAGCTGGCAGCATATATTTCACAGGAGAGGCTGGGGCATATACATCACAGGAAGTGGTGGGGCACAGACATCACTAAAACAGCATGGACAGCACTGGCGAGCACGGACAGCACTGGCGGTGGCACGGGCAGCACTAGGGGGGAATGGAGGGCACTAGGGGGCACAGAGAGCACTAGGGGCAACATGGACAGCACTGGGGAATAACATATCACTAGGTTGGCATGGATAGCAATGGGGAGTCACGGACAACAGTGGCAAGTACACAGCCCTGGGTAGTGGTACACAGCACTGGGGGGGGGTGGCACACAGAACTGGGGGTACAGAGCATTGAGGAGCACGGACAGCACTAGGGGGGCAAGGACATGACTGGGGATACAGACAGCACTGATCGTGGCATGGACAGCATTAGGTGGTGAAGACATAACTAGGGGGGCATAGACAGGACTGGGGGGGTATCATAGACATCACGAGGGGGGCATGAACAGCACTAGGGGGTATGGACAACTGTGGGGATTACACAGCATTGGGGAATGATACATAGCACTGTGGGATGGTACATAGCACTGGGGGTTGGCACACAGCACTGGGGGTTGGCACACATCACTGGGGGTTGGCACACAGCACTGGGGGTTGGCACACAGCACTGGGGGTTGGCACACAGCACTGGGGGTTGGCACACAGCACTGGGGGTTGGCACACAGCACTGGGGGTTGGCACACAGCACTGGGGGTTGGCACACAGCACTGGGGGTTGGCACACAGCACTAGGGGTTACATAGCACTGGAGGATGGCACACACACTACTAGGGGGAACATAGCACTGGGGGATGGCACACACACTACTAGGGGGAACATAGCACTGGGGGATGGCACACACACTACTAGGGGGCACATAGCACTGTGGGATGACACACACACTACTAGGGAGTACATAGCACTTGGTTGCAGGCCTGGGGCTCACCGTACAGGGAAGGGGGAGTCACACACCACAGGTCCGGGACGCATGTGCAGCAGAGCGGCGGGTAAAGCTGCTGCTCCTCTAGTTCTTCTGTGGGATGGGATCGAGACTCGTGCTGTTTACCCCGCCCACAAGGTAAGCCCTGAGCAGCGTGAGGACCTCATGGTATGCGCACGCAAATGCGTGCGCGTCCTCGCATCACCAATGGGATTTAAAGGGCCAGCAGCCTGTAAGACCGCTGCTGCCGCTCAAGCACTGCGGTCACCGGGAATGTGTCCGGGGGCCGCATGAAAAGTTATCACGGGTCACAAGCGGCCAAAGGTTCCCCACCTCTGCTGTATGGGCTTCCATCTACACACACTCTAAGGTTATGTGCGCACACTGCAGTTTTGTTTCTCCAGCAAAAAATGCACCCTCTGGCAGGAAAACGCACCTCTGCCCGAAAAAAGCACAAAAAACACATGAAAAAAACGCATGCGTTTTTGCCGGTGTTTTTTTTTTTTTTAACATTGTCAATGGCAAAAATGCAGGGAAAAATACGGAAAAGAAGTGACATACTGCATATTTTTTTGCAACCAAAACTGCAAGCAAAAAAGAAGCAAGGTGTGCACAGCCTTTCAGATTTCTCATAGACTTTGCTGGGGAAGGTCATACATGCGGTTTAGTACCACAAACTGCACCAATCAGCAAAAGCACCGCAAAAAAAAGCAGCGTGCGCACAAGGCCTAAATCTTCCCGCAGTCCATCAGTGTCAGGACGGGTTCTACAATGTAGCAGCTTGCACCCCAAGCTTTCCCCTTGTATTTTGTTATATTCTGTGGGTTAATTTGCCCCACTTGCTGCAGATATTTTGCACTTTTTGCTTCCTCGGGGTAACAGCTGTGCCCCCTGTATGTTCATCGGTATTGCAATTTTATAAAGCCGCAGGTGATGTCACGCACAATGATTACAGACAGGTCACCGTGACCTGGCGGCAATTTCTACATGTATCAGTAAAAGCAGTGACACGTGCGATGTGCATTCATCTCTCAGAGTAGTAACACAACGGAGAAGCAAGAATTACTCAGCAACAAGACAAACACAATCTCGAGATCTCGCGCAAAACAATCCTCAACTGCACAAGGAAAACTCAGAGGGCAAAGCCGAGAATTACCCCCGGACTGTCCTCGTCACTGAGTGTACACAGACACGCATTACTAGTCCTAACCCTGGCTGTGAGCTGCCCACCCGACAGGCCCGGGGGTAAGGGGTTAACCACTGATGACTATTTTCTTCTGGCTCTTAGGCTGGGCAGAGGCTCTGGTATCATGACGCCCTCTGGTAGGGCAGCAATGACGTGCCAGCTGTAACTGCAGACAGGCCGGAGGGTGTCTGCTTTTCTTTGGACATGGGTTTAAAATGAGCTGAACCCTGGCTCTGTGTGAGATCAGTGAGTGATGGAGAAGGCGCCGCTATTTATTAATACTATTCATTTATTTATGACATTTACATATTAGTTCTTAAAAATTACAGAGGGCGATTTGTCCTACTCTCACCATGACTGATAGTTCGTCCTTAAAGTGAATCCGTCAGCAGGCTTTTGCTATGTAATCTGAAGACAGCATGCTGCTAGGGTTAACACACAGATTACATCCAGGTGTCTCTTATCACAATGTGTGTTTTTGTTTACCTGCAATGTCAGTTTAACACTAGAACTACTGGACTCGTGACATCTATATAGAAATACATGGTGCAAAGTAGTAAAAATGACTACCTCAGTAGTTCTAGTGTTAAGCTTCAGTCCTTTTATCATTAGTGGACTCAGGAGCCATGAACTTAAAGCCTAGGTCACACGTAGCGACGCAGCAGCGATCATGGCGACGATCTGATGTTATCAGGATCGCTGCTGCGTCGTTACATGGTCACTGGTGAGCTGTCAAACAGGCAGATCTCACCAGCGACCAGCCCCCAGCCAGCAGCGACGCGTGAAAGCGATGCTGCGCTTAGTAACTAAGATAAATATCGGGTAACCAAGCAAAGTGCTTCGCTTGGTTACCCGATATTTACCTTGGTTACCAGCGCACACCGCTTAGCGCTGGCTTCCTGCACTCGGAGTCAGAGTACACATCGGGTTAATAAGCAAACCGCTTTGCTTATAGTTACCCGATGTGTACCTTGGCTACGTGTGCATGGAGCCGGCTTCAAGAAGCTGCGGACGCTGGTAACGAAGGTAAATATCGGGTACCAAGCAAAGCCTTTGCTTGGTTACCCGATATTTACCTTCGTTACCAGCGTCCGCACAAGCCGGCTCCCTGCTCCCTGCACATTCAGATCATCGCTCTCTCGCTGTCACACACAGCGATGTGCGCTTCACAGCGGGAGAGCAACAACTAAAAAATGATCCAGGACATTCAGCAACAACCAGCGACCTCCCAGCAGGGGCCAGGTCGTTCCTGGATGTCACACACAGCGACTTCGCTAACAAGGTCGCTGCTACGTCACAGAAAATGGTGACTTAGCAGCGACGTCGTCGTCGATGTCGTTGTGTGTGACATTAGTATAAGTCCCACGCTGCCCCCTTCTGTCAGTAGCAGCTTCTGTCTATGAAAATGTGAACTGAGAGCATGTTCTGAGCTGGGGAAGCTTGTTAAGCTCTGCTATAACAAAATCTAAAATCTTTGATTTTGTCAGAACGGCTGCAGCCAGTAATCTAAGTGATACATCATTGGATTCAGGGTCTCTTGGCCTACATTGTGCTGTTCTCAGATGAGGTAGCAAAAACCTGCTGACAGAGTCCCTTTAATGGGTGTGAAAACTGCAGCAGCTATCAGTGCCTGGAGTGGAAAGATAGTCCAGAAATGAGGATTTAAAGAAATTTTGCATAATTGTATGTTACAAAGGATCAGAAAATGAAGTCCTAGCACCTTGTCAATGCAACAGCTGCAGCCATGACTAGGGGGAGCTTCCTGTATACATAGATACATGATAAGATTCTGTCTGCAGCCACCACTAGGGGGAGCTCCCTGTATACAGAGATACATGATAAGATTCTGTCTGCAGTCACCACTAGGGGGAGCTCCCTGTATATAGAGATATGATAAGATTCTGTCTGCAGCCACCACTAGGGGGAGCTCCCAGTATGTATATTGGTGGTGCATTACTAGGAAATGCCTTTTAAGTGCAGATGCCATGTAACCCCCTCAGACCCCACTAATTGCTAACAATGCCTCACTGTCTGTGGAAACTGTAGCAGGTTTTGTGAAAATCCATAGTAATTAACAAGGGTGTCTGTCTCCTATATCAGTTTATATATAAGTAACACAGCTGATCCTAATAATGGCTTCAGACCTGAGGTTGAGTGACAGGACCGCGGTCACAGACCTGCAGCAGGCAGACATTAGTGATCGTCCTGAGCATAGTGCCAGACGGGAAATCCATTACAATCTGGTTGGAGTTAACCTTTAATTAAAGTCGGTAATAATGTCAAGAAAGTGACCTGAACAAATGTACTGACCCTGCAGGCTGCATCGCAGGGAGACGCGAGAGCGGGGCCAGGATCTAATTATCACAGCGGAGGACAAAACGGAAACACTGACATGTTTTATTCATGCTGTGGTCCCTGCTACCTGCAGGAGCTTCTAATTAATACTTCATGAGTCTAATAAATCGATCAGCAGCTTTCTAGCCCATATCCTCAATACCACTGCTTGCTGACAGTGAATGGGAACATTCTTCTTTACATCTAGAAGATAAAAACTTACAAAGTTAGGCTCTGATCACACGTGTGTTGGAAGCGTAGTTCAGAGACTTCACTGCAAATGTAACTAAGACACTAACACGCACGACGCACCCCCTGTTATAATCAATAGGGTCCTCGGGGGAGGGACTGAGCGTCCACCATTGGATGGATCTGGCAATTCCGTCAGCTCTTGAGATGGAGCAGAACAACAGAAATGGGGGATGCAGACGTGAACAGAGGCTGATCGTCCTCCTCACATCTGAGTGTGCGTTACAATGGCTCGGTCAGTGGGCAGCGTGAAATCCCTCTTTTTAGGATGTGATTGAGCAGAGATGTGATGGAGAACCTGTGATGTCTGGAGAACGGCCCGCTGACTGAAACATTCTGCTCCAGAATTACAGAGATTAGCAACAAACTATGCAATCCTCCGAGGATAATCTCATCACTCCAGGTGTAAAAAGATCAGTACAGAAAAGGAACTACAAATCCCAGCTTACTCCAGTATCCTGCATATGAATGGATCACCTGTCCCAAGTAACACCTCAGCTGCTGTAGTGGATAACCCAAATATCCCATTACATCCATCAAAGTTTTGTTAAAGGGAACCAAACATCAGGATTTTCGTGTATAAGCTGCAGGCAGTGCAGTACTGGCACTATCATGCACAGTGTGTACATACCATTAGGGTGCAGCTCGGGTGTTTAGGCAGTGAAATCCAACTTTATAAAGTTTGAAATTTCGTGCACTTTTTGATTGACGTGTGCACCTCTCTGTTAATGTCCGGGCGGGTTATGCAGGAGTTCCCCGCCCCCCCACCAGCCTGTTCCTCCCTCTCTCCTGATGTCCGGGTGGGTTATGCACGTGTTTCCCGCCCCCCGCGCCGCCTGTTCCTCCCTCCCTCCCTCTGGCTGTATGTAAATTTCTAATCTTCAGAAACATGGCGCCGGAGTGGGCCTCTGCGTATAGCGCTTATCTCCGGCGCCATGTTTCTGAAGCCCGCATCACACAGCTTGGTGTCTAAGAGGGCGGCACATGCGCCCTCGCTCCTTCAGATCCCGTTGTGACCGCGGGAGCGAGCACGATCACAACAGGACTGCAGAACAGCTGATCGGAGGACGCGATCAGCTGTAGTTACGATGACGTCCCGCCTCAGGACACCGGGCCAGGACAGCAGCCTGCCAGCGACATCGGGGGTCAGGTGAGGTAAGCTCACCATGGACTCACATGACCCCGTGACAGCAGTGCTGCGAGACCCGGTCACGGTAGTGATATCGGGCGGCACTGTCTTCACGGGGTCAGGTGAATGAAATTACTAGCACCTGTGATGTCATTGCCCCAGCAGTCACACACACACACACTATACACACACTGCTGTGTGTGCGCCCCTGCGTTGACCTGGGCTCACCTTCTGAATTCCAGGTCACTGCAGGAAAGCACTCACAGGTGTGGGTGGGTGTGTGTGTGTGTGTGTGTGTAATGTGTGTGCGTATAATGTGCGTGCGTATAATGTGTGCGCGCGCGTGCGTATAATGTGTGTGTGTATAATGCATGTGTGTGTGTATAGTGTGTGTGTGCGCGCGCGTGTATCATGTGTGCGCGCACGCGTGTGTGTGTGTATAGTGTGTGTGTGTATAATGTGTGTGTGCGCGTGTATAATGTGTGTGTACAATGTGTGTGTGCGCGCGCGTGTGTATAGTGTGTATATATTGTGTGTGTGTGTATAGTGTGTGTGTATAGTGTGTGTGTGTATGTGTGTGCGTGTATAATGTGTGTGCGTATAATGTGCATAATGTGCGTGTGTATAATGTGTGTGTGCGCGCGCATGTGTATAATGTGTGTGCGCGCGTGTGTGTATGTGTATGTGTGTGCGCACGCGCGTGTATAATGTGTGTGCGCGCGCGTGTGTATAGTGTGTGTGTGTGTGTGCGTGTATAGTGTGTGTGTATGTGTGTGCGTGTATAATGTGCATAATGTGCGCGTGTATAATGTGTGTGTGCGCGCGCGTGTGTATAATGTGTGTGCACGCGCGCGTGTATAATGTGTGCGCGCGCGTGTATAGTGTGTGTATGTGTGTGCGCGTGTGTATGTGTGTGTGTATGCGTGTGTATGTGTGTGCGTGTATAATGTGCGTGTGTATAATGTGCATAATGTGCGTGTGTATAATGTGTCTGTGCACACGCGTGTGTATAATGTGTGTGTGCGCACGCGCGTGTGTATGTGTGTGCGCAATGTGTGTGCGCGCGCGCGTGCGTGTGTATAATGTGTATATAGTGTGTGTGTATGTATAGTGTGTGTGTATAGTGTGCGTGTATAGTGTGTGTATATAGTGTGTGTGTGTGTGTATAGTGTGTGTGTATATAGTGTGTGTTTAGTGTGTGTATATTATGAGTGTGTGTGTATATATATAGTGTGTGTGTATATATAGTGTGTATATAGTGTGTGTGTAGTGTGTGTGGGTAGGTATAGTGTTTGGGTAGGTATAGTGTGTGTGTGTGTATAGTGTGTGTGTGTGTATATAGCGTGTATATAGTGTGTGTGTATATAGTGTGTATATAGTGTGTGTATATATAGTGTGTATATAGTGTGTGTGTGTAGTGTGTGTGGGTAGGTATAGTGTGTGTGTATACAGTGTGTGCGTGTGTATATAGTGTGTGTGTGTATATATAGTGTGTATATAGTGTGTGTGTATATAGTGTGTATATAGTGTGTGTATATAGTGTGTGTGTAGTGTGTGTGGGTAGGTATAGTGTGTGTGTGTATATAGTGTGTGTGGGTAGGTATAGTGTGTGTGTGTATATAGTGTGTATGTAGTGTGTGTGTATATAGTGTGTATATAGTGTGTGTATGTGTATATAGTGTGTGTGTGTGTGTGTGTGTGTGGTGTGTATATAGTGTGTGTGTATATAGTGTGTGTGTGTGTGTATGTGTGGGTAGGTATAGTGTGTGTGTGTATATAGTGTGTATATAGTGTGTGTGTATATAGTGTGTATATAGTGTGGGTGTGTGTGTGTATATAGTGTGTGTGTGTGTGGTGTGTGTGTAGTGTGTGTGGGTAGGTATAGTGTGTGTGTGTATATAGTGTGTATATAGTGTGGTGTGTGTATAGTGTGTGTGTGTGTGTGCGCGCGCGCGCCTCTCTGCTGGGGCAATGACGTCACAGGTGGAAGTGAGGGGCTGCTCTCACAATCAATGGGGGACTTTTAGTTCCGCATTGAACGTACCAGGGAGTATGGGATCAACCCCAGATTTGGATTTCGGCGGACCTGGATTATGGATGTCACAGGGAATTAAATTTTGAAAAGATGGTGTCTATTGTGTTCTAATTTCTATTTTTATGTCTTTTCAGGGTCAACTTTGGAGAACGTCGGGGGACATCTAAATGGATTACGGCGGACCTTTTAGCATTTTAATAATTTTGTTAATAAATTGGTCAACGAAAGATGGCGTCGGGGGGGTTTTTGTTCTAATAAAAAGTATTACTTTCAAATAAAGGAATTCGTAATGGGGGTGTTTACTAGATACCCACCCATTACTAATACCAGGACTTGATGGCAGCTGGCAATTCACAGCTGTTATCAACCCCATATATTACCCCGTTTGCCACACTGCACCAGGGCAACGGGATGAGTTGGGGCGAAGCGCCAGTATTGGCACGTCTAATGGATGCGCCACTTCTGGGGCGGCTGCTGCCTGCTATTTTTAGGCTGGGGAGTGTCCAATAACAGTGGACCTCTCTAGTCTGAGAATATCAGACCCCAGCTGTCCGCTTTACCTTGGCTGGTGATCCAATTTGGGGGGACCCCACGTTTTTTGTTTTAAATTATTTATTTAATGTAAAATCACTGCGTGGGGTGCCCTCTGTTTTGGATTACCAGCCAAGGTGAAGCTGCCAGCTGTGGTTTGCAGGCTGCAGCCATCTGCTTTACCCTAGCTGGCTACAAAAATAGGGGGAACCCCACGTCATTTTTTTTTTATTATTTATTTTTTGGCTAAATACAAGGCTAGGCACCCTTTAGTGATGAAAGTCACTAAAGGGTGCCAGCTTAGAATATGCGGGGAGGTGGGACATTATATAGGTCTTTCTCATCTATCTATCTATTCATCTATCCATCTTTCCCTCTATCCATTATCTGTCTATTGATTATCTATATTATTTATTGCAGTTCAGCATAAAAAAAACGCAGGGACCAACCTGCGGGAAAACTGCAGGAAATGCGCATGCGTTTTTCCCGCAGTTTTGGTGCGTTTTTTTACCGCAGGTGCGGTAATCTTCAACTCCCAGAAGTTTCTCAAGAAATTTTCTTGAGAAAAATCACTTTTCTAGTGCGCACATAGCCTAAAGATCTTACTTTACTTTTTTTTTTTTGAATGGTTGCACAAGCCACCTTCCAACATACATATCGATGAAAAATTCATTATACAACCGCAAGTAGCAGCAGCATAGGTGGCGAGGACGCGGCAGGCAGCGGGGATAGGTAAGCTCTATCAATACTCCACCTCCTCCTACTTCTCCTCCTCCATCATCATTCTCCTCCTCCTCATTATCCTCCTTCTCCATCATCATTATAATCCTCCTCCTCCATCATTATCCTCCTCCTCCTCATAATCCTCATCATCATTATCCTCCTCCTCCTCATAATCCTCCTCCTCCATCATTATCCTCCTTCTCCATCATCATTATCCTCCTCCTCCTCCTCCATCATCATCATCATTATCCTCCTCCATCATCATCATTATCCTCTTTCTCCATCATCATTATCCTCCTCCTCCTCCTCCTCCATCATCATCATTATCCTCCTCCATCATCATCATCATTATCCTCCATCATTATCCTCCTCCTCCATCATCATTATCCTTTCTCCTCATAATCCTCCTTCTCCATCATCATTATCCTCCTCCATCATCATCATTATCCTCCACCATCATCATTATCCTCCTCCATCATCATCATTATCCTTCTCCTCCATCATTATCCTCCTCCTCCATCATTATCCTCCTCATAATCCTCCTTCTCCATCATCATTATCCTCCTCCATCATCATCATCATTATCCTCCTCCATCATCATCATTATCCTCCTCCATCATTATCCTCCTCCTCCATCATTATCCTCCTCATAATCCTCCTTCTCCATCATCATTATCCTCCTCCATCATCATCATTATCCTCCTCCATCATCATTATCCTCCTCCATCATCATCATTATCCTCCTCCTCCATCATTATCCTCCTCCTCCATCATTATCCTCCTCCTCCATCATCATCATTATCCTCTTTCTCCATCATCATCATTATCCTCTTTCTCCATCATCATTATCCTCTTTCTCCATCATAATTATCCTTCTCCATCATCATTATCCTCCTCCTCATTATCCTCCTCCTCCATCATGATTATGAGGAGGAGGAGGATTATGAGGAGGAGGATTATGAGGAGGAGAATTATGAGGAGGAGGAGGAGTATTCATAGAGCTTACCTATCCCTGCTGCCCGCCGCGTCCTCCTCACCTATGCTGCTGCTACTTGCGGTTGTACAATGAATTTTTCATCGATATGTATGTTGGAAGGTGGCTTGTGCAACCATTCCAAAAAAAAAAAAAAAGTAAAGTAAGATCTTTGTGCGCACTAGAAAAGTGATTTTTTTTTAGAACAAAAAACCCCCCGACGCCATCCCTCGGTGACCAATTTCTTAACAAAATTATTAAAATGCTAAAGGTCCGCCGTAATCCATGTAGATGTCCCCCGACGTTCTCCAAAGTTGACCCTGAAAAGACATAAAAATAGAAATTAGAACACAATAGACACCATCTTTTCAAAATTTAATTCCCTGTGACATCCATAATCCAGGTCCGCCGAAATCCAAATCTGGGGTTGATCCCATAATCCCTGGTGCGTTCAATGCGGAACTAAAAGTCCCCCATTGATTGTGAGAGCAGCCCCTCACTTCCACCTGTGACGTCATTGCCCCAGCAGAGAGAGGCGCGCGCGCACACACACACACACACACACACACACACACACACACACACACTATACACACACCACACTATATACACACTATATACACACACACTATACACACACCACACTATATACACACACTATATACACACTATATACACACACACACTATACACGCACTATACACACACACACTATACACGCACTATACACACACACACTATATACACACACACACTATATACACACACTATACACACACACTATATACACACATACACATTATACACACGCGCGCGCACACACATTGTGCACACATACACACGCGCACACACACATTATACACACGCGCGCGCACACACGCACACATACACACGCACATTATACGCACGCACATTATACACACACACACATACACACTATACACACACACACACTATACACGCGCGCACACACATACACTATACACACACACTATATATACACACGCGCGCGCACACACACACATTATACACACGCGCGCACACACACACATTATGCACACACATTATACACACACACGCGCGCGCACACATTACACACACACACATTATACACACGCGCGCGCACACATTATACACACACGCACACACACACATTATACACACACGCGCGCGCGCGCGCACACACACACACATTACACACACACGCGCGCACACACACATTATACACACACGCGCACACACACACACATTATACACACACGCGCGCACACACATTATACACACACGCGCGCACACACATTATACACACACACACTATACACGAGCGCGCACACACACACACTATACACGCGCGCGCACACACATTATACGCACGCACATTATACGCACACACACACACACACACACACACACACACCCACCCACACCTGTGAGTGCTTTCCTGCAGTGACCTGGAATTCAGAAGGTGAGCCCAGGTCAACGCAGGGGCGCACACACAGCAGTGTGTGTATAGTGTGTGTGTGTGTGTGTGACTGCTGGGGCAATGACATCACAGGTGCTAGTAATTTCATTCACCTGACCCCGTGAAGACAGTGCCGCCCAATATCACTACCGTGACCGGGTCTCGCAGCACTGCCGTCACGGGGTCATGTGAGTCCATGGTGAGCTTACCTCACCTGATCCCCGATGTCGTTGGCAGGCTGCTGTCCTGGCCCGGTGTCCTGAGGCGGGACGTCATCGTAGCTACAGCTGATCGCGTCCTCCGATCAGCTGTTCTGCAGTCCTGTTGTGATCGTGCTCGCTCCCGCGGTCACAACGGGATCTGAAGGAGCGAGGGCGCATGCGCCGCCCTCTTAGACACCAAGCTGTGTGATGCGGGCTTCAGAAACATGGCGCCGGAGATAAGCGCTATACGCAGAGGCCCACTCCGGCGCCATGTTTCTGAAGATTAGAAATTTACATACAGCCAGAGGGAGGGAGGGAGGAACAGGCGGCGCGGGGGGCGGGAAACACGTGCATAACCCGCCCGGACATCAGGAGAGAGGGAGGAACAGGCTGGTGGGGGGGCGGGGAACTCCTGCATAACCCGCCCGGACAGTAACAGAGAGGTGCACACGTCAATCAAAAAGTGCACGAAATTTCAAACTTTATAAAGTTGGATTTCACTGCCTAATCACCCGAGCTGCACCCTAATGGTATGTACACACTGTGCCTGATAGTGCCAGGACTGCACTGGCTGCAGCTTATACACGAAAATCCTGATGTTTGGTTCCCTTTAAGCTTAAAGGGACTGTCCAAGGGCTTTCGCTTCTGCATTGGGGAGTGAAGTGACCCTACTAACATGGCAAAAAGACCCTACTAACATGGCAACTGGAAGACGCTTTATAGCAGGGGTCGGGAACCTATAGCTCACGAGCCAGATGTGGCTCTTTTGATACCGTATTTTCCGGTTTGTAAGACACACTTTTGTCCCCCCAAAACTGGGGGGAAAATGGGGGTGCGTCTTGCAAACCGCCTATGGCTTAGGGTCACCACACATCAGCGGTATTTTGCCTCAAAACCGGATCCGTTGCAAATGCGTTTCAGTTCAATTCATTTCCAATGGAATTGTGGCAAGATGCGGGCCCATGTGGTTGCATGCGTCATACACAACCGCATGTGGCCGCATCTTGCCACGATTCTATTGGAAATTAATTAAACTGAAACGCATTTGTAGCGGATCCGGTTTTGTGGCAAAATACCGCTGATGTGAGGTGAGCCTTAACGGGGCGGCAGTGGTGGCGCAGGGTCGGTGATACTGCGGACTTGTGGGGTGTTGCAGTGGCGAGAATGCAGTAACCGGCGGACAGTGGGCTGCTTTGAATCTCCTGCAGTTGACGCAATGGACTTCAAGAAAATGGCTGCAGAGGCGGCGCATGCGCAGATAGGACTCCGCGGCCATTTTCTTGAAGTCCATCGCATCGATCTGTGCACACACCGCAGCAATTTTCTTGAAGTCCATTGCGTCGATCTGTGCACACGCCACAGCCATTTTCTTGAAGTCCATTGCGTCAATCTGTGCACACACCGCGGCCATTTTCTTGAAGTCCATCGCGACGATCTGTGCACAAACCGCGGCCATTTTCTTGAAGTCCATTGCGTCAATCTGTGCACACACCGCGGCCATTTTCTTGAAGTCCATTGCGTCGATCTGTGCACACACCGCGGCCATTTTCTTGAAGTCCATTGCGTCGATCTGTGCACACACCGCGGCCATTTTCTTGAAGTCGATCTCATCAACTGTGGGAGATTCAAAGCAGCATGCTGGCCAATGAATGGTGCCCGACGCCGTGACACCCCATGAGCCTGCAACAGTATCGTCGCCCCTCCGCACCCTGACCCCTCTTGACCCGTAACACCCCCTCCTCCGTGCCCACACCATCGCCTACCCTGCGTCCTGGGACCTTTTGAGGCACTCCACCACCGCCGTTTCCTCCCTGGTGAGTATGGCTATCACAGAATTACATTTTAAAATATATGGCGTCCATGGCTCTCTCAGCCAAAAAGGTTCCTGACTCCTGATCTACAGGTATTGTACTGGGTACCTATTCTGATTGTTAAGACATTTTTGCCAATATTTACTCCTGAACGTTCCCTACAGGTACAGGGCTGATACAATGTGCAAGCAGTGCAATGTTAGGAAAGGTTTGCATCTTCTGATTGTAAACATTCATGGTAGTATTCACTGACAGCAAGCAGAGAATATGAAAATAATGGAGTAAATGGGGAGGATTCAAAAAAGTTGCAGAACTTCACATGACACAAGTATAAAATCCCTTGGTGTTGCCCCTCAGAGATCAGAAGTTTGGCGATTGGGGACATTTAACACCCCCTCAATAGTGCGTGCACTCACGTGTCTGGTGCCGGCACGCCAGCATGGAAATTAGTCACATTTTCTTTCCATCTATCGACCTATAAACACATTTGTGATGGAACGGGTGCGGGCAACCCCTAGCGGAGGAGTTATTTTCAGGCTGCTGAATGTATGTACTCCCCATTTCAGAGAAATTATTACCAGGGGAAATCAGAAGGAGCCGGTGTGCGGAGGATGAGAGCCCCCGATCATCAGGTACTTACAGAGAGGAATTCGAGGCTCCCGGATCCATGGCTTCCTCAATGTCTCGCAGGATGTCAGAACTCGAGCTGCAAAATATAGTGTAAGAAAAAATATTAAGATTTGTACATCTCCACATCAACATGTAAGACTGTACGGCGTACAGTGACTGCACCAGCAGAATAGTGAGTGCAGCTCTGGAGTATTATACAGAATATAACTCAGGATCAGTACAGGATAAGTAATGTAATTTATGTGCACAGTGACTGCACCAGCAGAATAGTGAGTGCAGCTCTGGAGTATAATACAGGAGGTAACTCAGGATCAGTACAGGATAAGTAATGTAATGTATATACACAGTGACTGCACCAGCAGAACAGTGAGTGCAGCTCTGGAGTATAATAGAGGATGTAACTCAGGATCAGTGCAGGATAAGTAATGTAATGTATGTATACAGTGACTGCACCAGCAGAATAGTGAGTGCAGCTCTGGAGTATAATACAGAATATAACTCAGGATCAGTACAGGATAAGTAATGTAATGTATGTGCACAGTGACTGCACCAGCAGAATAGTGAGTGCAGCTCTGGAGTATAATTCAGGATATAGCTTAGGATCAGTACAGGATAAGTAATGTAATGTATGTACACAGTGACTGCACCAGCAGAATAGTGAGTGCAGCTCTGGAGTATAATAGAGGATGTAACTCAGGATCAGTGCAGGATAAGTAATGTAATGTATGTATACAGTGACTGCACCAGCAGAATAGTGAGTGCAGCTCTGGGGTATAATACAGGATGTAACTCAGGATCAGTACAGGATAAGTAATGTAATGTATGTACACAGTGACTGCACCAGCAGAATAGTGAGTGCAGCTCTGGGGTATAATACAGGATGTAACTCAGGATCAGTACAGGATAAGTAATGTATGTATACAGTGACTGCACCAGCAGAATAGTGAGTGCAGCTCTGGAGTATAATACAGGATGTAACTCAGGATCAGTACAGGATAAGTAATGTATGTATACAGTGACTGCACCAGCAGAATAGTGAGTGCAGCTCTGAAGTATAATACAGGATGTAACTCAGGATCAGTACAGGATAAGTAATGTAATGTATGTACACAGTGGCTGCACCAGCAGAACAGTGAGTGCAGCTCTGGAGTATAATACAGGATGTAACTCAGGATCAGGACAGGATAAGTAATGTAATGTATGTACACAGTGACTACAGCAGAATAGTGAGTGCAGCTCTGGAGTATAATGCAGGATGTAACTCAGGATCAGTACAGGATAAGTAATGTAATAGGGTGGATTGTGCTCCATACACAACTTAGGTAAGGCATTGCTCTGATGTCCCAATAGAAAGCCAAAATCAACTCCTCCAAAAAACGGGGTGTGAAAAACAGCCATCAGCCACCAAGTGGTCATGTTTAGGGCAACCATAGAACAACAATCCTGTTTTCAGGGAAGGTAATGACCCGAGACTACAATGAAATTTATAGATTTTCTTACGACCCTCCATAATCCAGATTGGGGTACCCATTTAACGGGTTATGCGGTGTTGGTGTGCAGTTTATGGGCGATTCTGTTCTGATGGGTCCCTGAAAGTCTGATTTAGTAACTACATGTAATCGGAGCTTCTTTTCTTATGTCCTCTGTTGTGCCTCCTGGAAATGTATGCGTAAACTGACAACTGGGTGTCACCAGGAGAAGGTGTGTGTCAACTGTCCAATCAGTGCAGCCAATCTTAGACTGTGTAGGGACATAGGGAATGGTAATATCCAGGAGGAATAACAGAGGAATAGAACAACAGACAGATATGAAAAGGGAGAGCAGGAATTGTTATTTTGTAATCCATGCCGAGCAGTCCCAATGACAGCCCCCCCCCCCCACACACACACATTAGGACCCCCCGCCCCTCGTGCTCCTCGGTCGGATACATTGTTACCGGCAGGAATGATGGATAGGTAAATGTTGTTACGACCTCCATTGCTGTGTAAATGTCTTGTTACCAATACTAATGAAATCTCAGGAATGTGGACAATTTATGGAGCCGACATCATTTACATGATGAGATTCTGCGCTGTGAATCTTCACCGCGCCGGGACCGTACAGTGATAATAAAACTAAAATATGAGAGGAAGCCATGATGGAAAAAAAAAAAGCCTAATGTAGGGAGGAGAGGGGCGAGCGCCCTGAAGATGGGGCGAGCGCCCTGAAGATGGGGCGAGCGCCCTGAAGATGGGGCATCTGCTCCAATGTATCAGGCTGATGGATGCATGGCAGGCTCAGGAGGTGAGGAATGCCAGAAATGAAGGCTGGTCCCTGCGCCTCCGCCAGATCCGCATTCACATCCACATGAGACGTGTTTGCTCCTCTGGACAGGGCCATATTTCATGGATTTCCAGCTCTGCATCTCACGCATCTCAGTAATAGATTAAGACCTCAGACATTCAAAGCATCTTCTCTGGATCTGCCAGAAGATATAAGAAGCAGCTGCCGGGATAAAGACGGCGGACGAGATCGCCAGCCCCGATACCAGGCACGTCATGTAATCCACAGTGTATAATGAGGGCAATCTGAAAATACCCTGCCACTCTGATTTCTCTGCTGAACTGATTTGCATCTTACTCCAGTCACATCCAGAGCTGCGTTCAAATATCATACTCCAGTCACATTCAGAGCTGCACTCAATTGTCATACTCCAGACACATCCAGAGCTGCAGGCAAATCTCGTACTGCAGTCACATCCAGAGCTGCAGTCACATCTCATACTCCAGTCACATCCAAAGCTATGTTCACATCTCATACTCCAGTCACATCCAAAGCTATGTTCACATCTCATACTCCAGTCACATCTTGAGCTGCAGTCAAATCTCATACTCCAGTCACATCCAGAGCTGCAGTCAAATCTCATACTACAGTCACATCCAGAGCTGCAGTCAAATCTCATACTACAGTCACATCCAGAGCTGCAGTCAAATCTCGTACTGCAGTCACATCCAGAGCTGCGTTCACATCTCATACTCCAGTCACATTCAGAGCTGCAGTCCAATGTCATACTCCAGTCACAACCAGAGCTGCAGTCAAATCTCGTACTGCAGTCACATCCACACCTGCATTAACATCTCGTACTCCAGTCACATCCAGAGCTACGTTCACATCTCATACTCCAGTCACATCCAGAGCTGCAATCAAGTCTCATACTCCAGTCACATCCAGAGCTACGTTTACATCTCGTACTTCAGTTACATTCAAAGATGTTCACATCTCCTGCTCCAGTCACATCCAGAGCTGCAGTCAAATCTCATACTTAAGTCACACTTGTACTACATTGACATCCTGAGCTGCATTCACATCTCGTACTCCAGTCACATCCAGAGCTGCAGTCACATCTCATACTCCATAAAGAATATACGTCTGGAACACCATGTTGTGAACAAGGTACAAGACTCAAAAATATACAACTAAACAATAGGATAAAGAGTTGCACACCAGTCACAATGTATAGGGGAATAATGAAAAGCAGAACTGCTACGGGAATGCTAGACTGAAAAATGCAATGAACTATCTGAAAAAGTGAAAAACATGAAAATGAAATATGCATAACTGCTATTAATAATAGGAATGAGAGATGTTTAGCCATTGTATTGATCAATGCAAAGGAGCCCCAAACCAACGCCAAGGTAATCTCTATTTTTAGGGTCCCTAACCTATGTGTAACCTCACCTGCAGTTAAAAAACTTGCTCTTATGGGAAGGAAAGGACCATCTCGTACTCCAGTCACATGCAGAGCTGTGTTCACATTTTTCCTGGGCCTGTACACTAAGGCTAGTTTCACACTTGCGTTGTGCGGCATCCGTCGCATTGTGTTGTGTGACGAATGTAACGGATGCGTTGCATATAGTGGCACAACTGATGCGACGGATGCTGCAAATCAACGCAATCTGTTGTAGCCATTTTTTTCAACAATTACTCAACTGAGCATGCGCAGTTGTGTAAAAACGGATCCGGCACAGGAATCCTTCAAATGACGGATTCCGCCACCATAGGCTTCCATTATAAAAATGATGGACGCTGACGGAATCCAGCACATTGCGTTTTTTTGACGCTCTGGGGAGAGCAGAAAAACGGTACATGCTGCGTTCTTTCCGCCCGGCGGATGCAACGCAGCGTCGGCCGGCGGATACAACGCAGGACCATCAGTCGCAATGCGTCGTCCATACAAGTCTATGGGAAGCAGCGGAATCCGTTATCGGATTCCGCTATTTTCCAAAACGCCGGATTGCGACTGAAGGAAAAAAATGCAAGTGTGAAACTAGCCTAACCGATAATGATCCAATAATGTAATGCTGCACTGGGGGAAGATTATGTGGCGTTTTTTCTTCTTCCCTGATCTGATACAGAAAATAAGTAACATTATATAGCACCAGAAAAGTGAATAAGATTTCTGAAATCTCACGTACATTCTTTTTTCATTACAGATTTGCAGCAGATTTCACCAGAGAAAAATATACAACAAAAACGCATGTAAAATAAAAAAAAAAAAGATGCAAAAATGTGTATAATTTATGCAGCTTTTTTCTACCAACACATCAGGATTTGCAGTAGAATATTCTGCTCCGAATCCTGAATGTGTGCACATTGCCGCACTCTGCATCTCACATAACCCTACCCAACACAATGGCGTCTGTGCAGCCATCGAACCAGCAGAGAACAGCAGGAAAAGGTTGTATGACCTCAGAGACGACCCGAGAACTGTATAGATCCTTTACACACATTATACAGAATAGTGAGTGCAGCTCTGAAGTATAAAAAGGATGTACTGTAACTCAGGATCAGTACAAGATAATGTAATGTATGTGCACAGTGACTGGACGAGCAGAAGAGTGAGTGCAGCTCTGGAGTATAATACAGGATGTAACTCAGGATCAGTAAGGGATAAGTAATGTAATGTATGTGCACAGTGACTACACCAGCAGAATAGTGAATGCAGCTCTGGAGTATAATACAGGATGTAACTCAGGATCAGTACAGCATAAGTAATGTAATGTATGTACACAGTGACTGCACCAGCAGAATAGTGAATGTAGCTCTGGAGTATAATACAGGATGTAACTCAGGATCAGTACAGGATAAGTAATGTAATGTATGTACACAGTGACTGCACCAGCAGAATAGTGAATGCAGCTCTGGAGTATAATACAGGATGTAACTCAGGATCAGTACAGCATAAGTAATGTAATGTATGTACACAGTGACTGCACCAGCAGAATAGTGAGTGCAGCTCTGGAGTATAATACAGGATGTAACTCAGGATCAGTACAGGATAAATAATGTAATGTATGTACACAGTGACTGCACCAGCAGAATAGTGAGTTCAGCTCTGGAGTATAATACAGGATGTAACTCAGGATCAGTACAGGATAAATAATGTAATATATGTACACAGTGACTGCACCAGCAGAATAGTGAGTGCAGCTCTGGAGTATAATACAGGATGTAACTCAGGATCAGTACAGGATAAGTAATGTAATGTATGTGCACAGTGACTGCACCAGCAGAATAGTGAGTTCAGCTCTGGAGTATAATACAGGATGTAACTCAGGATCAGTACAGGATAAGTAATGTATGTACAGTATGTACTAATGAACTGAAAAATGATGCTCAGAAGTTGGCATGCCTTTTTATTATAATCCGGTACATTATAACGCTGCTGTCTCTTGATCTGACCGGACATAGAAAGTAATGACAAATTTGGCCAGTTTTGCATTGCATCACGCGAATTATCAGATAAATTTCAGACACTTCGGGAAGTCAGCGTCACCTGCTATCAATACAGAGGATGGTACAGATATGCTGTTTTTTTTAGATTTTCCAATTTGTGACAGCGGGGCGGCAGGCTGCACTTACTTTTATTCAGAGATAGAAAGTGATAAATTGGCTTGTGCCGGCGTGCATGGAGAGCAGCTTCAGCAGAGCGCTGGGGCGAGGGCCTAACAGATCCGCAGTTATTGCTTTTATAGTGTGATGTCTGGAGGATAACGGGAAGAGACGGAGAAGTGAGGACAGGCTGCCTCCTGCCGCCTCCGTATCTTGTCCATCATCGCTGGAGATATACACGAGGAACTGGCGCGGTGTTCATGGAGGTTTTGCTAAAGTGATTGCAAGGGATCATCAAGAAAATTGATGTTTAAATGCAGATTTCATTGGAGTTATATATATATATATATATATATATATATATATATACACACACATAGTACAGACCAAAAGTTTGAACACACCTTCTCATCTCTAGAACAACTGTTTAGAGTAGAGGAGACTTTGTGCAGAGGCCTTCATGGTAAAATAGCTGCTAGGAAACCACTGCTAAGGACAGGCAACAAGCAGAAGAGACTTGTTTGGGCTAAAGAACACAAGGAATGGACATTAGACCAGTGAAATCTGTGCTTTGGTCTGATGAGTCCAAATTTGAGATCTTTGGATCCAACCACCGTGTCTTTGTAGAAAAGGTGAACGGATGGACTCTACATGGCTGGTTCCCACCATGAAGCATGGAGGAGGAGGTGTGATGGTGTGGAGGTGCTTTGCTGGTGACACTGTTGGGGATTTATTCAAAATTGAAGGCATACAGAACCAGCATGGCTACCACACATCTTGCAGCGGCGTGCTATTCCATCCGGTTTGTGTTTAGTTGGACCATCATTTATTTTCCAACAGGACAATGACCCCAAACACACCTCCAGGCTGTGTAAGGGTTATTTGACTAAAAAGGAGAGTGATGGGGTGCTACGCCAGATGACCTGGCCTCCACGTCACCAGACCTGAACCCAATCGAGATGGTTTGGGGTGAGCTGGACCACAGAGTGAAGCCAAAAGGGCCAACAAGTGCTAAGCATCTCTGGGAACTCCTTCAAGACTGTTGGAAAACCATTTCCGGTGACTACCTCTTGAAGCTCATCAAGAGAATGCCAAGAGTGTGCAAAGCAGTAATCAAAGCAAAAGGTGGCGACTTTGAAGAACCTAGAATATAAGACATATTTTCAGTTGTTTCACACTTTTTTTTAAGTATTTCATTCCACATGTGTTAATTCATAGTTTTGATGCCTTCAATGTGAATCTACAATTTTCAGAGTCCTGAAAATAAAGAAAACTCTTTGAATGAGAAGGTGTGTCCAAACTTTTGGTCTGTACTGTGTGTATATATATATTTGAACCTGCGGCCACAGCCCCACAGAGGAACAGCTTCCAGCACGTTCAGATTTTACGTCTCTTCTTTATTATTCCAATGTAAACAAAGCCCCTTAATTAACCAAATCTTATTCTAAGCAGTAATTTAGATCTAATTCCCTATTAATTAGAAGCTGAAAGCCGCTTTTCTTTATAAAATAACTAATTATACAAACACTAAACACATTAAAAGACAAGAAAGAAAAACAGGAAATGATACAACGTAAACAAAACAAGGAGACAATGTAACTAAGGAGCATCCAATCCCTGCATGGAGCAGATAGGAGCGCTATAGAAAAGACGTCACCACTGCAGACGATCAACAAAGACTAAAGCAGCGCTGGAGCCAGGGAGGGTGAGTAATATCTCCATTTATTTTTAATTTTAAACATCAGTAATCTTCTGGAATAACAACATTATAAAGTAGACAATCCCTTTAAGACTGCTGATGTGAATGCCACTGACATAAATACTCTCCTGGAGGACGTCTGTGCCAAGCTCTGGGCAGCTATGGCTAAGACATCCTATAGTCATGGCCAAAAATATTGGCACCCTAGAAAATGTTCCAGAAAAGTATTAAAATTACATTACCATACACCTGTTCACTTCCATTGTGTATGTTAAAATAGCACAAAAAAAAAGGAAAAAAGGTAAATTGAACATAATTTCACACAAAACCCCAAAAATACGTCACACAAAATTGTTGTCACCTTTCCAAAATTGTGTAAACAACTTTATTTCAACAATGTGATGCTTTTTCAAACTAAGCTGTGTCAAGGAACAAGTGTGGGCAATATGAAAATCACACCTGGAACCAGATAATAAGAGGAGAAGTTGACTAAATGTTTGCATTGTGTGTCTGTGTGTGCCATACTAAGCATGGAGAGATACCAACAAATTTGGTGTATAGCAGGGCGTTGCAGACCATGGGCACAATGATCAAAGTTTATTGCACTATGTGCTTGAAGGAATAATACTGTCATGTTCCTCAGTTTCTACTAAGCATGGAGAACAGAAAGAGGGGAAGAGAGCGGTCTGAGGACTTGAGAACCAAAATTGTTGAAAAATATCAACACTGAAAGGCTACGAGTCCATCTCCAGAGATCTTGATGTTCCTTTGTCTACAGTGCACAACATAATCAAAAAGGTAATCTGCCAGTATGTGAACGTCAAGGAAAAACTGATTAAAGGTTGCAATGCAGATTAGTAAGGATGGTGAATAAGCTGCCCTGAACAAGTTCCAGAGAAATTCAAGCCATCCTGGCAGGATCAGGGGGCATCAGTTTCAGAGCAAACTATCCGCCAGCATTTGAATTAAATGAAACGCTATGGAAGAGACCCAGGAGGACCCCACTGTTGACACAGATACATAAAAAAAGCTAGACTGCAGTTTGCCAAAATGTACATGAGTAACCAAAATCCTTCTGGGAAAGAGCCTTGTGGACAGATGATACCAAGATAGAGTTTTTTGGTAAAGCACACCATTCTACTGTTTACTGCAAATGTAATGAGGCCTACACAGAAAAGAATACAGGACCTACAGTCACACATGGTGGAGGTCAGAGATGTTTTGCTGCCTCTGGCACTGGTTAGGTTTGCGTCCTAAGTCATGGGTCTTCCAGCAGGACAATGACCCCAAACATACTTCAACAAGCCCCCTGAAATGTATGGAAACAAAGCGCTGGAAAGTTCTGAAGTGGCAGCAATGAGTCCGGATCTAAATCTCATTGATCTACTACACAGAGATCTTAAAATTGCTTGTGGGAGAAGACTCCTTAAGATATAAGAGACCTTGAGCAATTTATTAAAGAAAAGTCTGAAATTCCAATTGAGAGGAGTAAGAGGCTTGTTGATGGTTATAGGAAGCGAATAATTGCAGTTATAGGGTTTGCAACCAAATAATATGTTGAGGGTGTCAACAATTTTGTCTGGCCAATTTTTGGTGTTTCAAGTGAAATTATGTCCAATTTGCAGACAAAGGAAATAAACATGTGTATAACAAAACATGTGTTCTGGGAGAAATACTTAATTTTCTGGAACAATTTGAAGGGTGCCAACACTTTCAGCCATGACTGTATGTGCATCATATGTGCGGCATATGCAATCTTCTGGACAACTCGTTATCAACAAAATTGCTAATTGGTGACATTTCCGACAATGCGGACTGAAAAGACGACTCTGACAACATGCATTTATGCCCTTAATTGCCGCCTGTGTGATGATCAAGGCCCTCGTTCTTCAAAGCTCTTTATTCCTGCGCTGCCACATTAAGCACGAGCATCGCGTCCATAAATGTTCTGGGTGACGATCGGCATTTCTCAGAAAAACGGCAATTTATGTAACGAGAAATCAGTAAAGCAGCGGCGGAATGTGAAATGTCACTTTTAAGTGTTTTTCATTATTTTTTTTTTTTTGTCATTTTGTAATCCAAGATTGGAGAGAGGGTTATCTTCCTAATTAGGTTTTAAAATGTAATTCCAGGAAAGCATGTATTTACAAGGCACAAGAGCGTGCAATGCGGAGAAAAGGGAAAGGAGGCAGCGTGATTATTAAATATTAACACAGATCGGACAGCAAGGTGTGACGGGGCGAGACGCCCACTTTAAAAGTGTCGTCTGAGGAGTGGGATAGCAGCAATATGGGAGGTAGTCGAGTACAATCTGCACAAGTAGCAGAACTTGCCTCCCATACTGTGAGATCACATATTCTGTGGTACATAACTAGCTGTAGTACCCACCATTGCCTGGGATAATAACTGTCTCTCTCCCACTCTCCATCTCCCTCTCAATGTCTCTGTCTCTTTCTCTCTCTATTGGGCTCCCTGTATCTCTCTGTCTGCCTCTTTCCCTGTCTGCCTCTTTCCCTGTCTGCCTCTTTCCCTGTCTGCCTCTTTCCCTGCCTGCCTCTTTTCCCTGCCTGCCTCTTTCCCTGTCTGCCTCTTTCCCTGCCTGCCTCTTTTCCCTGCCTGCCTCTTTCCCTGCCTACCTCTTTTCCCTGCCTGCCTCTTTTCCCTGCCTGCCTCTTTTCCCTGCCTGCCTCTTTCCCTGCCTGCCTCTTTCCCTGTCTGCCTCTTTCCCTGCCTGCCTCTTTTGCCTGCCTGCCTCTTTTCCCTGCCTGCCTCTTTTCCCTGCCTGCCTCTTTTCCCTGCCTGCCTCCTTTCCCTGCCTGCCTCCTTTCCCTGCCTGCCTCTTTCCCTGTCTGGCTCTTTCCCTGTCTGCCTCTTTCCCTGCCTGCCTCTTTTGCCTGCCTGCCTCTTTCCCTGCCTGCCTCACAAATCATAGCTCCTATTAATGACCTGTAGCTCCCAGCTCCACTGCCTTTAATGTAAGCAGTTTTTTTGGTGAATAACTGTAAAGCACAGGGTTAAATTCCCCCCTCAAAACATAGTCTATGACGTTCCCTGAGTCACATGAGGCGTCTGTGCAAAATTTCATGATTGTAATGTGACGGTGCAGATTCCTTTAGCGGACATTTATACATAGATACACACACATACATACACTCCACTTTATATATTATTAATAATAATGTTATTTGAATATAATATTAAAATATTAGGGTAGTCCGGCGCTGTTCACTTCTGCATCAATAATGGAGCGGTGCCAATACACTGAGAAAAAGAAACATCAAATTCTACCAGGCTTATTTACACACAGCGACATCGCTATCGATGTCGCTGCCGATCGCATCCGCCCCCGTCGTTTGTGCGTCACGGGCAAATCGCTGCCCGTGGCGCACAATATCGTTAGTCCTTGTCACACATACTTACACTGTGGCCGGCGAACCGCCTCTTTTCTAAAGGGGGCGGTTTGTGCGGCGTCACAGCGACGTCACACGAAACGCGGCCAATAGAAGCGGAGGGGCGGAGAGCAGCCGAAGGAAAGACACGCCCACCTCGTTGCCGGAGGACGCAGGAACGCTGTTGTTCCCCGTTCCCGAGGTGTCACACGTAGCGATGTGTGCTGCCTCAGGAACGACGAACAACCTGTGTGCTGCAACAGCAACGATATTATGAAAATGAACGACGCATCAACGATCAGCGATTAGGTATTTTTCGTTAGCGGTCGTTCGAACGTTTCACACGCAACGACGTCGCTAACGAGGCAGGAGGTGCGTCACGAATTCCGTGACCCCAACGACATCTTGTTAGCGATGTCGTTGCGTGTAAATCGGCCTTAAGGAGAATATTTACTAAGCTATATGTGCACTAAATTCGGTGCAAGATGCATCCAAACAAAAAGAGTCTTTTGTGACTTTTACATTTATTCATTTACTATGTGTTTTGGACACGTTCTGCTTCTTGTCTGAAAAGGGAGGAGGTTTAATGTGTGACACTGTTCCCCTCACAAACGCACCAAAACTTTGCAATAAACCAAACTAATAGATGCTATAAACTTACCCTAAAAAAAAAAAGTCATAAAATGCACCAGACTTATCACAGTTCTTTATGCAATTGTATCAGTTTTTTGCATGTCTAACCATCGGTATAGTAAATTTGCCCCTATGAGGGGGATTTGGCATACGAGAAAATAGCGCATTGACCCCTTTAAAGCTATACAATGAAACTAAGCTGCATGGAGCATTGGACCTAAAAGAACATGGTGGAGATTCCCTCTGGTTTTTGCTTCTCAGTAAGTGATGCTTCCCTAGGACATCCCATCAATGAATGATCACTAAAGATCTGACCACTGGCACCCTAAAGATGCTGGTGGCACAGAGTCACCTCCACAGTTGGCAGTGACAGCCGTGGCGCAGGGTACCACATCTGGCCCTACTGAATGGAGCCGTGCTGCAGCGGATGGTCGGGATCACTTATGTGCAGGGGAAATACAGCTTAGGCATTGACAGCGCCGCAGGAACAGTGGGGGTCCGAGTGGTCAGACTCCAATGATTATCATATTAAGGGACGGCATGAGCTAGCGACATACCATCACACACTGTGATTGCCCCCTTTCCCACCGAAATTGCATTAATCCTAAGGAAAGTCCATCAATACCAACCCCTTTACGGTCCTACAGAAGTATCTGCATTCAGCACCAGTCCCGATACTAGCTGGATGTGTTCGTTAGTAGGAATAATAATAGGGCTACCTGAGCCGTGCGTGGATCGTTACGCATTTCATTCTGCAGAGAATTTAGGAAACTGGGTCAAACTGTGTAAAAATCGAGATCATCACGTGCGCAGGATGCAAAATCCCATTTCTTCTGGACGATCTGGGTAAAATACATGTGCTGCCCAACTGTGCTTTGATGATTTCCCAATTGCTTGGGAGCCACGTGCAGATCTCCGCAGCAGGACGCATCTCGTCACCGGCTAGAATCAGGCTCGTCTGCTGGGGAAGGTATGTGCTCCAGGAGCGAGCTCTGAGTGAGGCCTCACCTCTAATCTGCGCCAGTCACACAATGTCACGCTCGGCCCGGTACTAGCATCGCTCTGGGCTGCGCTTCCACCGACCATCAAAGGGGAAGGGGCCTAGTAACACTGACACCATGCACCAGGGGGCGCTAATTAAAGTAACACGCTCAGCTCTTCACTTAGGAGGTAATTAGGAAGGACGGGGAGATAGGAATGGCCGAAACGCGACAGTTGTTTCCTTCATATAGCGCTCGGCTTTGTACTTTTATATGAGAGCATTATATGGAAGCGCCTCCATAATCCGCAGCGCAGGTTACTCCGCACGCAGCTCCATTTAAGGCTATGTGCACAAGTTGTGTTTTTTTCAGCACGGAAAAAAACGCACCCTCTGGCAGAGGGGAGAATTGTAAACAATGCTTTTTGAGAAAAACGCATCGAAAACGCATGCGTTTTTCATGCGTTTTTTTAAGGTGCGTTTTTTAAGACTTGTCAGTGTTAATAAAACTTTATTATATGTGAACGCTAACACTTTCATTTTCGGGAAGAGATATATAATTTGCCACCTGGGAGAAACCAGATGTCCCCATACACATAGGTAGCTCAGGGGCGTGGAGAACCTTTTTCTGTCAAGGGTCATTGGATATTTCTATCATCACTCGAGGGCCATACAAAATTATCAACTTGAAATGTATTCTGCTTTATTTGCTCAAACATTTAATTAACTCCCCCCTAATGTGATGGCTGGAGCTGTATTTGTTTGGTGCAACACGGAGTCTGCTGTATATAAATCACATAGGGTACAATGAGCCTGTTGTATATACATCACATAGGCTACACAGACTGCTGTTTACCTCCCATAGCGTAAACTGAGCCTGCTATTTATACATCAAATGGGGCACACTGAGCCTGCTGCTTATACATCACACACGGTACACTGAACTTGTTGAATATATATTATATATATACAGTCATATGAAAAAGTTTGGGCACCCCTATTAATGTTAACCTTTTTTCCTTATAACAAATTGGGTTTTTGCAAAAGCTATTTCAGTTTCATATATCTAATAACTGATGGACTCAGTAATATTTCTGGATTGAAATGAGGTTTATTGCACTAACAGAAAATGTGCAATCCGCATTTAAACAAAATTTGACCGGTGCAAAAGTATGGGCACCTCAACATAAAAGTGACATTAATATTTTGTAGATCCTCCTTTTGCAAAAATCACAGCCTCTAGTCGCTTCCTGTAGCTTTCAATGAGTTCCTGGATCCTGGATGAAGGTAGATTTGACCATTCCTGTTTACAAAACAATTCCAGTTCAGTTAAGTTTGATGGTCGCCGAGCATGGACAGCCCGCTTCAAATCATCCCACAGATGTTCAATGATATTCAGGTCTGGGGACTGGGATGGCCATTCCAGAACATTGTAATTGTTCCTCTGCATGAATGCCTGAGTAGATTTGGAGCGGTGTTTTGGATCATTGTCTTGCTGAAATATCCATCCCCTGCGTAACTTCAACTTCGTCACTGATTCTTGCACATTATTGTCAAGAATCTGCTGATACTGAGATGAATCCATGCGACCCTCAACTTTAACAAGATTCCCGGTGCCGGCATTGGCCACACAGCCCCAAAGCATGATGGAACCTCCACCAAATTTTACTGTGGGTAGTAAGTGCGTTTCTTGGAATGCCGTGTTTTTTTGCCTCCACGCATAACGCCTTTTTGTATGACCAAACAACTCAATCTTTGTTTCATCAGTCCACAGGACCTTCTTCCAAAATGTAACTGGCTTGTCCAAATGTGCTTTTGCATACCTCAGGCGACTCTGTTTGTGGCGTGCTTGCAGAAACGGCTTCTTTCGCATCACTCTCCCATACAGCTTCTCCTTGTGCAACGTGCGCTGTATTGTTGACCGATACACATTGACACCATCTGCAGCAAAATGATGCTGCAGGTCTTTGGAGGTGGTCTGTGGATTGTCCTTGACTGTTCTCACCATTCTTCTTCTCTGCCTTTCTGATATTTTTCTTGGCCTGCCACTTCTGGGCGTAACAAGAACTGTACCTGTGTTCTTCCATTTCCTTACTATGTTCCTCACAGTGGAAACTGACAGTTTAAATCTCTGAGACAACTTTTTGTATCCTTCCCCTGAACAACTATGTTGAATAATCTTTGTTTTCAGATCATTTGAGAGTTGTTTTGAGGAGCCCATGATGACACTCTTCATAGGAGATTCAAATAGGAGAACAACTTGCAAGTGGCCACCTTAAATACCTTTTCTCATGATTGGATACACCTGCCTATGAAGTTCAAAGCTCAATGAGGTTACAAAACCAATTTAGTGCTTTAGTAAGTCAGCAAAAAGTAGTTAGGAGTGTTCAAATCAAGAAATTGATAAGGGTGCCCATACTTTTGCACAGGTCAAATTTTGTTTAAATGCGTATTGCACATTTTCTGTTAGTACAATAAACCTCATTTCAATCCAGAAATTTTACTCAGTCCATCAGTTATTAGATATATGAAACTGAAATAGCTGTTGCAAAAACCCAAATTGTTATAAAGAAAAAAGGTTAACATTAATAGGGGTGTCCAAACTTTTTAATATGACTGTGTATATATATATATATATATATATATATACACATACAGTATATCACCTAGGGAACACTGAGCCTGCTGTATGTACATCACATAAGATATTAAGATATACTGCGCCTGCTGTATATACATCACATAGGGTGCGCTGATCCTGTTGTATATACATCACATGGGGTACACTGAGCCTGGTGTGCGTGTGTGTGTGTGTATATATATATATATATATATATATATATATATATGTATACACACACACGCACAGTATATATATGAAATAAATATATATAGATATCATATAAGCTACACTGAGCCTGTTTTATATCCATCACATAAGGTACACGGAGTCGGCTGTTTATACATGACATAGGGTACCCAGCCTGCTGTATGCATCACATAGGAAAAACTGAGCCTGATGTATACAGCACAAAGGGTACACTGGAGTGCACAGCACATCAACTCCCACACAACATCCTGATGTTAGTACAAGCCAGCGTTGGGCATAATATCGTGCACATTTATGAATAATTAAAGGGCCTAAAGCTAAAAAAGAGGCCGAGTGACCAGAGGCCAAAATTAAATGATATAAACAGGCCGGACGTTCCCCACTCCTTCATTAGATGGTTGAATGGCCTCAAAGAAATCATTAACTTTGTCCATTGAGTTTACAATTCTTTAATCCAGTGACTGTGACTATACTACCCTCGGTGCAGCTCAGGAGGATATGGAGACTGGAGATGAGCGACGGCAGGATGGTCACCGAGGCCATTGAGTGAATGTGGAGTGGAGGTAGGTTGGAAGATGGGGGGGAAAAAAAGACGACCAAAAATTAAAGCTTCATTGCTGGGAATTGTTGCCCTAGATCTGTGCAGGTGATGCTTGTGGGAATTCATTCCTTTTACATTTATTCTTCATTTTTTTTCCTGATAGGATAATAAAGGCTCTTAATTATTAGGGCGTTGGGTTCTGCATCAGCAATAGTTTGTATATAAACAGATCAGACCTTATTCAGAACGATACAAGGTGCAATATCTATGAACGGCGTGGTGTTTTTTTGCAGACGTCTCCTCAGGGCCGGTTCCAGGTTTTTGTGGGCGGAAGAGTCTCAGTGGCCCCATCCACACGCAGACATGCAAATATACAGATACATATACATACATATACATATTTAAAGACAAACTCTCAAAAATACATATAAACAGACAAATCTATACAGTCATATACACTGACATACATATATACACATACATGCATACAGACACATACCCGCTTGTCTCCACCCAGCTCCTCCTGGGTATGTGGCTGTGCTGCATGATGGCCATCATGAACAGACATGGCCGTGCACAGTGCACACTGACACTGCTGTATATACATCACAGGAGGGGCTGGGGGCTGCAATATATACATCACAGGAGAGGCAGGGGGCATAGACATTATTGGAGGGCATAGATGTTACTGGAGTAGCATACAGCTCTGGGGTATACACATTACTGGGGTGGGTTGCATAGTGCTCTGGGGGGGCGCACAGATGTCTATGGGGGGCACACGCACAGCTCTAATCCATACATACACACAGCTCTGCTACACACACACACCCTGATAGCACTGTTTCACACATCTCTGCTGCATATGCACAGACACAAACATATAAATATATACACACAGCTCTTCTGCACACACACACACACACACACATCTCTGCTGCCCAAAAAGTTTATATACACACACAGCTCTGCTGCATACATACAGACACACACACAGCTCTGCAGCAGACAAACAGCTCTGCTGCATACAGACAAACACAGCTTTGCTGCATACAGACACACACAGCTCTGCTGCATACATACAGACACACGCGGCTCTTGGGGGGCCCACATACGCGGCTCTTGGGGGGCCCACATACGCGGCTCTTGGGGGGCCCACACATGTGGCTCTGGGGGGCCCACACACGCGGCTAGGGGGGCCCACACACGCGGCTCGGGGGGGCCCACACACGCGGCTCGGGGGGACAGCACATACGGCTCGGGGGGGCAGGGCATACATCTCAGGGGGGAGAAGCCCATACAGTTCACAGGAGCCCATAAATTGGGGGGCGGGGAGGGCACATACAGGTCGAGTGGGGGGAGGTGTGTAGCACATACCGCTCAGGTCACGGTGGAGAGGGGGTCCACACAGCACTGGAGGGAAGTGCTGTGCGGGGGTCACTGGCTGGCACTGCGCTTTCTTCATCTGTGGGACTGAGCAGGATGTCGTGTGGTAGCTCCACCCACAGATGAAGTTCAAACCAGGAGGACGCAGCGAAGGCTGTGGTCTGCGCGCCTTAAAGGGACGTCAGCCACAGTTTCCTGCCAAGGACTGCGGTCCCCGGAACTCGGCCCGGGGGCAGCAGAACTGACGAAGGCGAGTAGGCCCCCCGGCTGTCCAGGGCCCTGGCACTTGCCCGGGTGTGCCAGGTGCTGACACCGGCCCTGGTGCTTATTCACAGGGGATTGGACTAGAGCACACAGGGTAGTTAGCCATCATGAAGTATGGGACTTTCCCAGTCGCTAGGACAACCACTAGGGGCGGGCACCACATGGGGTAGAAGTAGGAGCAACCAACATACTAGAGACAGAACCTTCAGAAGCTTCCTGGGCACAGATTGGGATAACACCTAGCACTGACAAGTGGAGTTAGTGTTTCTCCCTCTTCGTGGGCCCACAGCGTGGAGCAAGAGGCTCGGCCCGGGTTCCGGACAGCAACCAGAGGGCACTTCACTAACAGACTTTTACGGGCACTGGTGATGACCGCCGACGGATCTGGGATTGGCTGGAGCCCACCGTGGCAGAGAACGGCACTCTGGGGCAGCGCTTGAACAACCTGCGAGTAAAGAGACTTGTAACTGCAGCCCCTGTCTCTCCTTTAACCGTCGCCCAGCGCTGCAGCGCCAACGGGGACTGCCACCACCCCCGTCCTCCATCATCCTCCCCGGGGTAATCCCAAGACCCTGCAGCGGCAGCCGCATACCACAGGTGGCGCCACGATCATCTGATAGAGTTTCCTAACCGTCACCCCCATCCTTCACCTCGAACTACCACCCTCATCCTCCATTCCTGCCTCCCGTCCACCGCCATCCTTCCCTGCCTGGGGCAACGGAACCTGGCAGTAACGCCTGCCTGGATCCACAGACTCAGACGGGCTATAATGGACAGGCTAGAGGGAAGCCACTCACCAAGCAGGACCCCTAGAACACTGGAACCCTTTAACCCCTATACAGGGATTTGGTATTACACAAGGCCCAAGATGATCACTACCCGTGGAAGGCTGCAGTCCGAGAGAGTAGTCGTCAGGCAGGGTCAAACCAGGAATTGCAGAACAGGGACAGAATCGGCAGGCAAGGACGTAATCAGCAAACGAAGCAGAGGTCAAAATCCGGATCGGACAGCGAGGTTCATAAATGACAGGTAGAAGGGTAGTCAGAACACAATTAAGTTCAGCGCACAGGAATCAAAATACAAACAGCACAGGAACCAGGAATACAAACTATCTCTGACAGTGGTCACATGACAGGAGGAGGAATAAGAAGGCTGTGGTGTCTTCCCATTGGCTGCAGGTGAATGATAGCAACTTCAGCTGGAAGACACACGCCACCTACAGTCAGCCAGTGGTACTGCATGTTCCAGGGAAACCCAGCCTAGTGGATGAGCGGAGCCTGTGCTCAGCAGAGTCACGGGCACCGACTACTCTCCCATCACCAGCACTATCCATTGTGGGAACACGGCATCGCCTGGCGATCGGAGCAGAAGTCGCAGGAGCAGACTACGGTGGGGACATGACACTGGCCAAGGCACCCCATGACGGCAGAGAGGATCTGCACCACTGGCCCGATGACGATAGGTTAAAACACCTGCCCCATGGTGCACTACACAGTGATTACTCAAAACCTGGACTGAATGTGGAAAGGGGAGCAACCAGTCCCACTGCCATTCCTACTGATTACTCCAGGAAAAAGCAAGCCTAAATTACACCAAAATCAACAGGCTTCAGCGACTAAGTAACTGCTGAGCCAGATATAACTTTCCCAGCTTTTCGAAGCCCATTTGCATGTGCTGACCGCTCCACAATCAGTACAGGGAGGCATATGAAATGAACCAAGGGGAAATATACCTGTTCTCTAGTACTTCTCCCCTCGGCATCTCACACTGTAGCCCCCAGGCCCTCCTGTGATGTATATACTGTGGCCCCCTGCCCCTCCTGTGATGTATATACTGTAGCCCCCTGCCCCTCCTGTGATGTATATACTGTAGCCCCCAACCCCTCCTGTGATGTATATACTGTAGCCCCCTGCCCCTCCTGTGATGTATATACTGTAGCCCCCAGCCCCTCCTGTGATGTATATACTGTAGCCCCCAGCCCCTCCTGTGGTGATGTATATACAGCAGTGTAAGTGTACGCGTTCATGACTGTTAGTGATAGCCACAAATCATGGCGGCACAGCCACATGCCCTGGAGGAGCTCGACGGAGACAAGTGGGGAGGTGAATGAGGCTGCTGCTGACTTCCCCATATTAATAATACCTCTAATGTGTCTGTGTATGCATGTATGATGTGTATATCTATATATGTCAGTGAATATGACTGTGTATATATTCATGTCTATTTATATGTATTTATGTGAATTAGTTTTTAAATATGTATATGTACATATGCCTGTATGTGTACGTATCTGTGTATGTATGTGTCTGTCTGCGCATGGGACCCACTGAGACTCTTTCGCCCGGGGCCCACACGAACCTGGAGCTGGCCCTGCTCAATGCGCCAAATGCTTTCTTTTAGTGACATGGCCGTCCACCTAAACTGACATCCGAAGAAGGAGAGCACTAATTAGAGAAGCAGCCGAGGGGACGGTGCTCCGATCAGATGAGACCAAAGTACAACTTTTTGGGGTAGATGCAAAAGGCTATGAAGAACGGGCAAATATTTCACCCTCTAGAAGATGTACAGTAATATTTCCAGTGAGAGGTGTTTACTCAGTGGGGGGTGAATACAAATGCACATCATAACTTTTCAAATACATATTTTCAAAATATTTAGAAAATCGTGTATCATTTCCGTTACACTTCACATTCTTGCTATTTACTGTTGGTAAGTCACATAAAATAGCAATAAAATACATTTTTACGTGGGTATAACATAGAAAAGTGGAAAAGTTCATGGGGTATGAATACTTTTTCATATTTTGCACTGTCCATGTCAATCCATCAGAATGCCCGCTGTTACTGATGTCACAATATCCGAGTTCTAGAATGATATGATGATGTCACACGAGTTATGACATCACAATGGGAAGAGCTGGTAAAAGTTACGCTCTCGGCCTCTTCTTCCTTTGAGGGTGATAGAAGTTGAGGAGTGAGGATATTTTTTGCAATTCTGATTGAGAAAATGTCTAATTATAAGCGCAAACGTCGCTTTATTATTGAGTCTGCTACAGACGGCAGCGGTATAGGTGACCAGGTGAGCGGCGGATTCTGGAATATTTTGTCTTTTTGAAATTATGGAAATTTTAAGATTATTTCTTTCAACTTTTTATTCTTCTTCTTCCTAGTTACTGGTGAACAAAAGATGCCGCAGAGATGTTGCGTCCGACACAGAGGACAGCAGCGAAGATGAGAATCTCCATCAGGTGAGCGCTCGCTTCTCTCCAGCGCGGTCCGTGGCTCCGGCATCTAGCGGAGATCGGTGGCCGCCGCATTATGTGATTATTCCGCTATATCGCTGCTTATTCATTCTTATAGTTCGGGTCTTTATGTTTCTTTCTTCCAGTCTCATCCACTTATTCCGAGGTCTCCATGGAGCCTTGAAGATGAAGATGGCGGCTCTGGCCCTCACTTGTTATACATAGAGTCAGGTCTGTAATAAAGCGTCTGGAAGGATCAGAAACTCCTTCCTGTAAAAATAGACTTTTTATTGATTCCAAAAACTGAACCACAGAGAAGTAAATGACGATATTTGTTCTTTTCTCCAGAGCCCGATTCTCCACAATTCAGTTTTGTGCAGGAGGAGACAGCGCGGTAATGTATTCCTGTATATCCGTATTATCTGGTCATGTTCATGTTATCTGGTCACTAGGTGGCGCTGTTATTGTCTATAGGTCGTGCTCGCTCTTAGTATATATATATTTGATGTTTTATCCCCAGTAGACAGGAGCGTCCCATCAATTACTGTATCCTGAGAGATCTGTCTTCTCCCACATCCAAATACGTCACCAGCTTCCAGAAGAACAAGGAGAAGCTGAAGAGACGTCTGTTCAAGTTTTTTAACCGGACGGTGTTTCAGAACCAGGTATAGCACACAGCCCCGTATAGGGGGGTACGGGGGTGAAGGGTTAGGGCAAGGGTCAGTGTGTCCTGTATATATAGTATATACCTCTAATATGTAACTACAGGGCAATATGGGGGATAGTGAATGGAGAATTAGAGAGTAAGATTAGTGTATTCAGGGTATATATAGTATATATTGTATATACCTGTATATCCTGTAGGTATAGGGTGATATGGGGGATAATGAGTGTTAGGTCTAGGGGCAGTGTATACAGTATATATAGTATACATGTTTATGTTCTGTACATATGGGACAATATGGGGGGATAGAGAATAGATGGTTAGAGCTAGGATCAGTGTATCCAGTATATATATATATATATATATATATATATATATATATATTATACCTCTATATTCTGTATCTTCTCCTCCCTTCCTCCGTAGCTTCATACAAATATGGACATCAGATGGAATAAAAGGCTGATAACGAAAGCTGGTCGCACCGACCACTGGATGTCTAACGGGGTGCGCTGCGTCATCATGCACTTATCGGATAAACTCTGCGATTCTGCAGGTAGGCCTCACATCGGGCACAATTTATACATTATCTGCGGTGAAATCTTCCATACGTCTTTACTCCTGATTGTAATTATTTATTTCCTTTCTCTTCAGATCGACTACGAGACACATTGATCCATGAGATGTGTCATGCTGCCTGCTGGATCATCAATGGCGATACAGATTTTGGCCATAGCCAGCTATGGCAGCAATATTGTGAGATGGTGGCACAGATCCACCCGAATCTCCCACCCATTACCGTATGTCACAATTGGGAGCCCAACTACCCGGTAATATACCAATGCTCAGGATGCAAGGGCAGGTAGGATCACATAAATGATGGACACGGGTCGTGGGGTGTATGTGTTAGTTACTATCACTGCTTGCTTCACGGCTTCTGCAGTCAGACATGACGGGGCTCTGTCATTGATTTTGGATGTGTTTGTACCTTTGGTATCAGTCTTTAATATAAGCTTTGTCTCCCATTCTAGAGTCGGACGTTGGAAAGATTCCCTCGACACTGAGAAGTTTGTCTGCGGCTCCTGTGGAAACAATTTGGTTCTTGTAACCGAAACCTGAGAAGATCCATCACTGACCATCCGGCCCCATCATCAGTCCGATCATCGGCCCGGGCCAGGATGGCAGCACATGGATGAAGTCTTCCAGAAGACGGGTGGAAGTCACATCTTGGTCTTCCACCATAATGGGGTCTTCTCACCATGAGAATCTCCATCAGGTGAGCACTCGCTTCTCTCCAGCACGGTCCGTGGCTCCGGCATCTAGCGGTGATCGGTGGCCGCCGCATTATGTGATTATTCCGCTATATCGCTGCTTATTCATTCTTATAGTTCGGGTCTTTATGTTTCTTTCTTCCAGTCTCATCCACTTATTCCGAGGTCTCCATGGAGCCTTGAGGATGAAGATGGCGGCTCTGGCCCTCACTTGTTATACATAGAGTCAGGTCTGTAATAAAGCGTCTGGAAGGATCAGAAACTCCTTCCTGTAAAAATAGACTTTTTATTGATTCTGAAAACTGAACCACAAAGAAGTAAATGACGATATTTGTTCTTTTCTCCAGAGCCCGATTCTCCACAATTCAGTTTTGTGCAGGAGGAGACAGCGAGGTAATGTATTCCTGTATATCCGTATTATCTGGTCATGTTCATGTTATCTGGTCACTAGGTGGCGCTGTTATTGTCTATAGGTCGTGCTCGCTCTTAGTATATATATATTTGATGTTTTATCCCCAGGAGACAGGAGCGTCCCATCAATTACTGTATCCTGAGAGATCTGTCTTCTCCCACATCCACATACGTCACCAGCTTCCAGAAGAACAAGGAGAAGCTGAAGAGACGTCTGTTCAAGTTTTATAACCGGACGGTGTTTCAGAACCAGGTATAGCACACAGCCCCGTATAGGGGGTTACGGGGGTGAAGGGTTAGGGCGAGAGTCAGTGTGTCCTGTATATAGCGTATATATTTCTATAATATGTAAGTACTGGGCAATATGGGAGTTACTGAGTGAAGAATTAGAGTAAAGGCCGCATTACACGCTACGATTTATCTGACGATATGTCGTCGGGGTCACGGTTTTCGTGACACACTTCCGTCATCGTTAGCGACGTTGTTGCGTGTGACTCAGAACGATCGCAAATAGGGTAAAAATCGTTGATCGTTGACACGTCGTTCAGTTTCAAAATATTGTTCGTCGTTTGGATCGCAGCAGACATATTGCTACGTTTGATACCCTTCAAACGACGAACAACATCCACACGACCGCCTTTGTCAAACAATATATCGCGGAACGATGTAGGGTCGTTTGTGAGATGTGTACATGTGATTGCTACAAAATGACCTATGAGCGATCTCGGCAAATCGTTACAACGATCTGGGCGTGTCACATCGCTAATGAGATCGCTAGCAATATCGTTGTGTGTAAAGCAGCCTTTAGATTAGTGTATCCAGTATATATAGTATATATTGTATATACCTCTATATCCTGTAGGTATAGGGTGATATGGGGGATAATGAGTTGAGGGTTAGATCCAGTATATATATATTATACCGCTATATTCTGTATCTTCTCCTTCCTTCCTTTCTTTGTAGCTTCCTGCACATATGCACATCAGATGGAATAAAAGGCTGATAAGGAAAGCTGGTCGCACCGACCACTGGATGTCTAACGGGGTGCGCTACGTCATCATGCACTTATCGGATAAACTCTGCGATTCTGCAGGTAGGCCTCACATCGGGCACAATTTATAGATTATCTGCAGTGAAATCTTCCGTACGTCTTTACTCCTGATTGTAATTATTTGTTTCTTTCTCCTCAGATCGACTACGAGACACATTGATCCATGAGATGTGTCATGGCTGCCTGCTGGATCATCGATGGCAAAGGAGAACATGGCCACCACCAGCTATGGGAGCCATATTGTGAGAAGGTGGCACAGATCCACCCGGATCTCCCACCCATTACCGTATATCACAATTGGGATCTTCACTACCCGGTGATATATCAATGCTCAGGATGCCAGGGCAGGTAGGATCACATAAACCATGGACACTGGTTGTGGGGTGTATGTGAGTTACTACCACTGCTTGCTTCACGGCTTCTGCAGTCAGACATGACGGGGCTCTGTCATTGATTTTGGATGTGTTTGTACTTTTAGTATCATTCTGTAATATAAGCTTTGTCTCCCATTCTAGAGTCGGACGTTGGACAGATTCCCCCGACACTGAGAAGTTTCTCTGCGGCTCCTGTGGAAACAAGATGGTTCTTGTAACCAAACCTGAGAAGATCCATCACTGACCATCCAGCTCCATCATCAGTCCGATCATCGGCCCGGGCCAGGATGGCAGCACATGGATGAAGTCTTCCAGAAGACGGGTGGAAAGTCACATCTCAGTCTTCCACCATAATGGTGTCTTCTCACCATATCTCTTGGGCGGCACGGTGGCTCAGTGGTTAGCACTGGTGTCTGCAGCACTCGGGTCACGGAAGAAAATCCGACCAAGAAAGTCTGCACGGAGTTTGTATGTTCTCCCCGTGTTTGCGTGGGTTTCCTCCGGGTTCTCCGGTTTCCTCCCACACTCCAAAAATATACTGATAGGTTAATTGGCTTCTTTATAAATTGTCCCTGATATGAATGATGGACGTCCCTGTACAGGGCCGCGGAATATGTTGGTGCTATGATATGAAGGGAAAATAAAACCATCATTAAATAAAAAATCTTTTAACCAAATTTATTTTTGTAATTTCTCTTTCTGTTAATTATTTCATATTCAGATCATTTACATAGAGAGTTATGTGTTATAGCCGGACGGCAGCAGGTGAGAACACAGGGATCCCGCCAAACAGATGTAGAGGGACAGGCATGGGGGCACTGATAGTGACAGGGACAGTCAGAACAGGCATGGGGGCACTGATAGTGACAGGGACAGTCAGGACAGGCATGGGGGCACTGATAGTGACAGGGACAGTCAGAACAGGCATGGGGGCACTGATAGTGACAGGGACAGTCAGGACAGGCATGGGGGCACTGATAGTGACAGGGACAGTCAGGACAGGCATGGGGGCACTGATAGTGACAGGGACAGTCAGAACAGGCATGGGGGCACTGATAGTGACAGGGACAGTCAGGACAGGCATGGGGGCACTGATAGTGACAGGGACAGTCAGAACAGGCATGGGGGCACTGATAGTGACAGGGACAGTCAGGACAGGCATGGGGGCACTGATAGTGACAGGGACAGTCAGGACAGGCATGGGGGCACTGATAGTGACAGGGACAGTAAGGACAGGCATGGGGGCACTGATAGTGACAGGGACAGTCAGAACAGGCATGGGGGCACTGATAGTGACAGGGACAGTCAGGACAGGCATGGGGGCACTGATAGTGACAGGGACAGTCAGGACAGGCATGGGGGCACTGATAGTGACAGGGACAGTCAGAACAGGCATGGGGGCACTGATAGTGACAGGGACAGTCAGAACAGGCATGGGGGCACTGATAGTGACAGGGACAGTCAGGACAGGCATGGGGGCACTGATAGTGACAGGGACAGTCAGAACAGGCATGGGGGCACTGATAGTGACAGGGACAGTCAGGACAGGCATGGGGGCACTGATAGTGACAGGGACAGTCAGGACAGGCATGGGGCACTGATAGTGACAGGGACAGTCAGAACAGGCATGGGGGCACTGATAGTGACAGGGACAGTCAGGACAGGCATGGGGGCACTGACAGTGACAGTCAGGACAGGCATGCGGGCACTGACACACACATGGACAGTCAGGACAGGCATGCGGGCACTGACACACACATGGACAGTCAGGACAGGCATGCGGGCACTGACACACACATGGACAGTCAGGACAGGCATGCGGGCACTGACACACACATGGACAGTCAGGACAGGCATGCGGGCACTGACACACACATGGACAGTCAGGACAGGCATAGGGACACTGACACACACATGGACAGTCAGGACAGGCATGGGGCACTGACACACACATGGACAGTCAGGACAGGCATGCGGGCACTGACACACACATGGACAGTCAGGACAGGCATGCGGGCACTGACACACACATGGACAGTCAGGACAGGCATGCGGGCACTGACACACACATGGACAGTCAGGACAGGCATAGGGACACTGACACACACATGGACAGTCAGGACAGGCATGCGGGCACTGACACACACATGGACAGTCAGGACAGGCATGCGGGCACTGACACACACATGGACAGTCAGGACAGGCATGCGGGCACTGACACACACATGGACAGTCAGGACAGGCATAGGGACACTGACACACACATGGACAGTCAGGACAGGCATGGGGGCACTGACACACACATGGACAGTCAGGACAGGCATGGGGGCACTGACACACACATGGACAGTCAGGACTGGCATGGGGACACTGACACTGACATGGACAGTCAGGACAGGCATGGGGGCACTGACACTGACATGGACAGTCAGGACAGGCATGGGGCACTGACACTGACATGGACAGTCAGGACAGGCATGGGGGCACTGATAGTGACATGGACAGTCAGGACAGGCATGGGGGCACTGACACTCACATGGACAGTCAGGATAGGCATGGGGGCACTGACACACACATGGACAGTCAGGACAGGCATGGGGGCACTGACACTGACATGGACAGTCAGGACAGGCATGGGGGCACTGACACTGACATGGACAGTCAGGACAGGCATGGGGGCACTGACATGGACAGTCAGGACAGGCATGGGGGCACTGACACTGACATGGGCAGTCAGGACAGGCATGGGGGCACTGACACTCACATGGACAGTCAGGACAGGCATGGGGGCACTGACACTGACATGGACAGTCAGGACAGGCATGCGGGCACTGACACTGACATGGACAGTCAGGACAGGCATGGGGGCACCGACACACACATGGACAGTCAGGACAGGCATGGGGGCACTGACACACACATGGACAGTCAGGACAGGCATGGGGGCACTGACACACACATGGACAGTCAGGACAGGCATGGGGGCACTGACACACACATGGACAGTCAGGACAGGCATGGGGGCACTGACACACACATGGACAGTCAGGACAGGCACGCGGGCACTGACACTGACATGGACAGTCAGGACAGGCATGGGGGCACTGACACTGACAGGGACAGTCAGGACAGGCATGGGGGCACTGACACTGACAGGGACAGTCAGGACAGGCATGGGGGCACTGACACACACATGGACAGTCAGGACAGGCATGGGGGCACTGACACACACATGGACAGTTAGGACAGGCATGGGGGCACTGACACACACATGGACAGTCAGGACAGGCACGCGGGCACTGACATGGACAGTCAGGACAGGCATGGGGGCACTGACACTGACAGGGACAGTCAGGACAGGCATGGGGGCACTGACACACACATGGACAGTCAGGACAGGCATGGGGGCACTGACACACACATGGACAGTCAGGACAGGCATGGGGGCACTGACACACACATGGACAGTCAGGACAGGCATGGGGGCACTGACACACACATGGACAGTCAGGACAGGCATGGGGGCACTGACACACACATGGACAGTCAGGACAGGCACGCGGGCACTGACACTGACATGGACAGTCAGGACAGGCATGGGGGCACTGACACTGACAGGGACAGTCAGGACAGGCATGGGGGCACTGACACTGACAGGGACAGTCAGGACAGGCATGGGGGCACTGACACACACATGGACAGTCAGGACAGGCACGCGGGCACTGACACTGACATGGACAGTCAGGACAGGCATGGGGGCACTGACACTGACATGGACAGTCAGGACAGGCATGGGGGCACTGACACTGACAGGGACAGTCAGGACAGGCATGGGGGCACTGACACACACATGGACAGTCAGGACAGGCATGGGGGCACTGACACACACATGGACAGTTAGGACAGGCATGGGGGCACTGACACACACATGGACAGTCAGGACAGGCACGCGGGCACTGACATGGACAGTCAGGACAGGCATGGGGGCACTGACACTGACAGGGACAGTCAGGACAGGCATGGGGGCACTGACACTGACAGGGACAGTCAGGACAGGCATGGGGGCACTGACATGGACAGTCAGGACAGGCATGGGGGCACTGACACACACATGGACAGTCAGGACAGGTTATACTGGTAATACATGGCATATACATCCACAGAGACTCACACACATCAGATCAAGCAAACTCATCAATTTTCAGAGCTAACATAGAAATGAATGGAGATAGTTGCGCATGCGCAGTCACCTTTCCATTTCTGACAGGGACATTATTATCGGATCAGGGCCAGGATGGAGTACATTATTATAGGATGGGGGACATTATTATAGGATAATGGACATTATTAAAGGATAGGGGCCAGGATGAGGGACATTGTTAAAAAGAGAGGCCCGGATGGGGCACCTTATTACAGGATAAGGCCAGGATGAGGACATTTTTATAGGATCAGGGAACAGAGACATTATTACAAGATGGGGACATTATTACAGGAAGAGGGACATTACAGTATTACAGGATGGGGGCCAGGACAGAGGGCATTATTCCAGGACATGGGCCAGGATGGGGGACATTATATTACTTGATAAGGGGCAATACATGATGGGATCCAGGATGGGGGACATTATTACAGGGTTGGGGCAATGATGGGGGACATTATTGTAGGATGGGGGACATCATTATTGCATAGGGGGCATAATCACAAGATTGGGCCAATGGGAACATTATTACAGGATCGGGACCAGGACAGAAAACATTATTACAGGATAGGGGCCAGGATGGAGGACATCATTACAAGAAAGGGGCTGGTATGAGGACATTATTATACAATAGGGCACATTATTACAGGATGAGAGACAATATTACAGGATGAGTCAAGTATGGGGCACATTATTAGAGGATGGGGACCAGGACAGAGGACATTATTACAGGAGAAGGCAATTATTACAGTATGGGGACTGGGAAGGAGGACAAAATTACAGAATGGAGAACATTATTACTGTTACACCTGTCAGAGGATGAAGGTTCAAAAAAGACTACATCGGACAAACGTTGGTAGATTCCAGGGGAAACAAAGCCTTTTCCCTTTAGTTCATGTGAAGGGATTTGGTCTTACAACAGGGTCCCATTGGATTACTTCCATGGAAGAACTACTGGCCAGAGGAGTGAACCACAGGCAAGATGGGTATTTGTGAAAGATCAATACCGAAAGTTTACATTAAGGACAAAATCAGAAAGCAAGCAGATGGCCAAAATACAGGCAGAGGTCAGAAAACCGGATATTCGTTGGTCAGAGTGACCAGGACTTAGGTCAACTAACTGACACCCAGACATTGTCTACTGGGGTTTATATAGTAAAGAAGGTTCCGGCTATGGCTCCCAGCAGAAAGCTAGTTATATACTAGCACAATGCAGAAAAAACACAGGTGGACACAGGTGGTCTGAGGGAAAAAAAGAAAAAAAAAGACACCATGCATGATTTGCCACTTGGCATTCAAGTCGATGGGTCCAAGAAATAAATCAGATTTCCACGGACTGATAGAATGGAGAAGATTTAGAACCTTTATTTTCTCTCTACGCGTCTGAGAAATATCGCATCAAACTCTGATCAGAGGCTAATCGGCCCGTTTTTCTTGACTACGGTTGCGTGAACCAGGCTAATGGTGAGCCCTACATCTGCTCTAGTATTATAACCTGTGAATGTTGTAGGGAAGTGGACACAACAGCCTGCTGATTCCATCAGATCTAATACCCTAGGATTGGTAGGAGAACCTGCCCTTTGCTGGGTGGGGAAACCACCTGGAACTAAAGTACAGGACAACTGACAGAGGGGTGGGATTGGCACCAAAAATTAGAAGCAAGCAGACGTATGCGCAGAGGTGTGGGATGCTACCCTTCCTGCTGAAGGAGCTAGTCAGCCGATTGCAGACCGTTGAGTGTGTGAGTCAAGTCACGCCCATGAGCTGCCTGCAGATGCCGCTGGTCAAACCCCGAGACTGAACTACGTGGTCAATCTGCTGCTGCTGCCAGTCAAAACCCCGAGACTGAACTACGTGGTCAATCCGCTGCTGCTGCCAGTCAAAACCCCGAGACTGAACTACGTGGTCAATCCGCTGATGCTGCCAGTCAAAACCCCGAGCCTGAACTACGTGGTCAATCCGCTGATGCTGCCAGTCAAAACCCCGAGCCTGAACTACGTGGTCAATCCGCTGATGCTGCTAGTCAAAACCCCAAGCCGGGCTACGTGGTCAATGTGCAGACACCGCCAGTCAAGATCGCAGTCATGGAGTGACCTGGGCCTTTGCCTCCGGCTGGGTTATGCAGTATCTGAGGGTGTAGTGTCTATTTAAAGGGAACCTGTCATCAGAAATTTAGCTTTAAACCTAAATGTTTCCCCCTCTGCAGCTCCTGGGCTGCATTCTAGCAAGGTTCCTGTACTTTTTGTGGCCCCTTTTAAACCAAATTAAATACTTTATAAACTTGTACCTTTTGCTCTGTAAATTTTGTAAATCGTCCATGGGGGTGGGCTCTCTGCTGACCGTTGCTGTTCCTCCAACACATTGATGCCGTCCCCCCACGCTCCATTTCACCCATCAGGACCCGCCCACTGCGCCAGAGGTGCCGCCCACGCCAGGATAGCTGGTGACGTGTGTCACAAGCACGAGATTATGGGCGGCGCTGTGATTGCATCGCAAGTGCCGCCCATAATCTCGTGGACGCGCTTTCCCCCACTGCCTCCAGCGTTCTGCGCAAGCGCTCGCCGGCCAAATGACCCGACGTCACCTCCTTCCCATCTTACCCTGCAGCAGGGCAAGATGGGAAAGAGGTGACGTAGGGTCATCTGGCCAGCAAGCGTTGCACAGAACGCTGGAGGAAGAGGGGAAAGTGCGGTCATGAGGTTATGGGCGGTACTTGCTGATGACACTCACAGCGCCGCCCATAACCTCGTGCCTGCGCAAAACGTAACCAGCGGTCACACGTGCACAGTCCCGCTACAGTCGCACAGCGCATGCGCGGGACCACGGGCGGCGTCCTGAGATATGAAATTCACCGTTGGGGGGCGGCGTAAATCTGCTGGAGGAACAGCAACGGTCAGCAGAGAGCCCGCCCCCATGGACAATTTACAAAATTTACATAGCAAAAGGTACAAGTTTATAAAGTATTTAATTTGGTTTAAAAGGGGCCACAAAAAGTACAGGAACCTTGCTAGAATGCAGCCCAGGAGCTGCAGAGGGGGAAACTTTTAGGTTTAAAGCAAAATTTCTGATGACAGGTTCCCCTTAAGGGTGACACTAGTTATATTCGGTTATTCCAAGTGTTAATGGTTGTAGCTCAAGGGACTTAGGGGTACTTTGCACGCTGCGACATCGTTAGCATCGGCTAGCGATGCAGAGCGCGATAGTCCCCGCCCCCGTCGCACATGTGATATCTTGTGATAGCTGCCGTAGCGAACATTATCGCTACGGCAGCTTCACACGCACTTACCTGCCCTGTGACGTTGCTCTGGCCGGCAACCCGCCTTCTTCGTAAGGGGGCTGGTCGTGCGGCGTCACAGCGATGTCACACGGCAGGCGGCCAATAGAAGCGGAGGGGCGGAGATGAGCGGGACATAAACATCCCGTCCACCTCGTTCCTTCCGCATAGCCGCAGGACGCAGGTAAGGAGATGTTCCTCGCTCCTGCGGCTTCACAGACAAAGATGTGCGCTGCCGCAGGAACAAGGAACGACATCGTATCTCCTATTGGTGCGACATTATGAAAATAACCGACACTACACAGATCACCAATTTTCAATGCTTTTGAGATCGTTTATCGGCGCATCTAGGCTTTACACGTTGCGACGTCATTATTGGTGCCGGATGTGCGTCACTTTCGATTTGACCCCGACGATATCGCAGTAGCGATGTCGCAGAGTGCAAAGTACCCCTTAGGCCACACTGTGTTTATAACCTCTCAAGTAAGGTGACCGGATTAGTGGGTGATCTGACAGTGGTTTAATGGGGTACATTTTTGAAGGGTAACGTGCTGATAAGGGTTACTGTCATTGTACATATATCTTGATCCATGTTTATTGTGTTTAAACTGAATTTACCATATCCCCGGGAGCTTACGTTGAGTTTCCACACCCGACTACATCTACCTGTTTAAATAATAAATACATTATAAACAGGGCCAGCTCCAGGTTTTTGTGGGCCCCGGGCGGAAGAGTCTCAGTGGGCCCCATCTACACGCAAACATGCAAATATACAGATACATATACGTACATATACATATTTAAAGACAAACTCACAAAAATACATATAAACAGACAAATCTATACAGTCATATACACTGACATACATAGATACACATCATACATGCATACAGACACATACCCGCTTGTCTCCACCCAGCTCCTCCTGGGTATGTGGCTGTGCTGCATGATGGCCATCACTAACAGACAGGCCAATGCACAGTGCACACTGACACTGCTGTATATACATCACAGGTGGGGCTGGGGGCTACAATATATACATCACAGGAGAGGCGGGGGGCATAGACATTACTGGAGGGCATAGATTTTACTGGAGTAGCAAACAGCTCTGGGGTATAGACATTACTGGGATGGGTTGCATAGTGCTCTGGGGGGGCTGAACATACGGCTCTGGGGGGGGTTGCACAGATGGCTATGGGGGGAGCCACACGTACAGCTCTGATCCATAAATACACAGTCACACAGCTCTGATACACACACCCTGATAGCACTGTTGCACACATCTCTGCTGCGTATGTACAGACACAAACACAGCTCTGCTGCATATAAATATATACAAACAGCTCTTCTGCACATACACATATCTCTGCTGCACAAAGAGTATATATACACACAGCTCTGCTGCACACACAGCTCTGATGCGCTGCCCAAACTACATATTCACAAAGCTTTGCTGCACACACAGCTCTGCAGCATACAGACACACAGCTCTGCCGCATACACAGACACACACACACAGCTCTGCTGCATACAGACACACACACACAGCTCTGCTGCATACATACAGACAGACACACACAAGCGGCTCTTGGGGGCCCACAGACGCAGCTCTTGGGGGCCCACACATGCAGCTCTGGGGGGCCCACATACGGGTCTCCGGGGGGGCCCGGGCATACATCTCGGAGGGGAGAAGTCCATACAGCTCACTGGGGCCCATAAATCGGGGGGCGGAGTGGGCACATACAGGTCGAGTGGGGGGGAAGGGGTGTAGCACATACCGCTCAGGTCACGGTGGAGAGGGGGCCCACACAGCACCGGAGGGAAGCGCTGTGCTGGGGGTCGCTGGCTGGCACTGCACCTCCTCCGCCCACAGATGAAGTTCAAACCAGGAGGAGGCAGCGAACACGCCTTAAAGGGACGGCAGCCACAGTTTTCTGCCGAGGACTGCGGTCCTCGGAACTCGGCCCGGGGGCAGCAGAACTGAAGGCGAGTGAGCCCTGTCCCGGGGGCAGCAGAACTGACGAAGGCGAGTGGGCCTCCCGGCTGTCCAGGGTCCCGGCATTTGCCCAGGTGTGCCAGGTGCTGACGCCGGCCCTGCGTCTCTTCCACCTTGGCCTGGTTCCTTCAGCACAAAACAAGCTAAATAATGAAATCTTTTTACACCGACTTAAAACAAATAATAAAAATGAACTTAAAAGGAATCAGCTTCTAGCATCTTGCTTCATCCCTCGGCACAGATGGAAGGAAACTGAGATACAGTAAAAAATGTTCCCTGTGGTGATGCCAGGCGCCCTGAGAAGCTTATGTCTTCCTCTGGACGCCGAGAGGGGGTTCAACTCCTATATTTAACAGCTTGTACACAATGTGCCAAAGAGAAATGATGAGAGGTTTTATTAGACAGTTACATGACACTGCGACCAGAGTAACTGCACACGGAGCAGCACGGTCCGTACGGGGCAACCACGGCCCACTCAAGGTCCACTTTGATCACGGTCCAGTGGCCAAAGTAATGGAACAATGATGAGTTATAGCGGACTCCGAGGGTTTTCTGGAAGCGACTGTGCGTCTCTTTGATGAATAAGTCTAGTTATACATTGACACTTTGTTGCTTCTATATCAGTGCATTGCTTGGCAGCTTTTCCATTAAGGTATCTAGAAAAGATCCATCAAAACCGTGATAACTCCCCTCCCTCTCTTTCTCAGTAATGGCCCCTTGCATTGTAGTCCTATGCATAGTAATGGTGCAGCTGCTCCAAAAAAAACTAAAAGAATCAATTACAAATCTCCTGTTTTGTGTATTCAGCCCCAACATCGATCTATGTATCTCCATGGTTACAGACTACTGTGGCATTTAGAAGTGACGATAATAGTTGACAAAAGGGGGTTGTGGGAACGTCTAATTAATCATCAGATTGTAACAATGATTATGGGCAGCACATCACCTGGTGTAAATGAGAGAACATGCTGCAGACAAGATCCCCATCAGGTTTAAGCCCATGTACAAAGGCCGGTATACGGGCACCTTGCACATACTCAATCGCTGCTTGTCAACGGCCAACGATGTACCTAACTGGGCTAAACCAGTTCCATCTTATCGTTTGGCTAAAATCTAAAAAGAGGCAGATCAAGTGGAGGAAAACCAGACTGCAGGATCAGACTACAACGAGCGAGTAGTCTGTAACCATGGAGACACATAGCCGTGCAGAGGAGCTGTATGTACAGATCCTATTTGCCCTCTACTCACACTATAAGGCTATGTGCGCACGTTGCGTAATTGCATGCAGCTACGCTGCGATCTGCACCGCAGCATAACTGCATGCGTCCTGCGTCCCCAGCATAATCTATGAAGATTATGCAGGAGCCGTGCGCACGTGGCGTATTAGAGCGCAGCGCTTCGGCTGCTGCCCGTAGCGCGCGTTCTAAGAAGTGACATGTCACTTCTTTCGTGCGCTCTGCCTGCAGGTCCTGCTCTGTCTATGGGAGGGGCTGCAGTCAGAGCGCATGGAATCGGCTTTTTTTTTTCATTACGGACTCTTTCTGCAGCGATCTGAAGCGCACGTGTGCTGTTCAAATCGCTGCAGAAATTTCTGCAGGGACAGAACGCAACGTGCGCACATAGCCTACAAGGACAGAAGTAGCACAGTGGTTATCACTGTACTATGTAATATATATATATATATATATATATATATATATATATACACATACTGTATATAATATATTATATATAGGGTCTGGTATATAGGGTAGCAGATGAGTTCAGTGGTTAACACTGTACTATATACATGGTGGCTCAGTGGTAGCACTACTCTATATAATGAGTGGCTCAGTGGTTAGCACTGTACTATATAAAGAGCAGCATGGTGGCTCAGTGATTAGCACTGCTCTATATCTATAAGGCAGCACGGTGGCTCAGTGGTTCACACTGTACTCTATATTGGGCAGCACAGTAGCTCAGTGGTTAACACTGTACTATACAGTGTGTCCACCGCCATTCACTTGAGAACAGTGCCAGCTATGGGCATAGAAGTGGTGTCTAGGTATAGTAAAGTAGCCATGCGCTACGCAATGAAACCACCTATGGCGCCACCTGGTGGAAAACAACAGAGTTAGCATTTTTATCTCGAAAACGGAACAAGATAGAGAAAAAAAGTGAATTAAAAAAATTGTAGGGCATCATCAATTCAATACGAATCGACACCTTGCATACAGAAATGCTATGATATGAAACGCATGACCCCCCCCAAAACATTGAATGCTGGTCACGCATATCGCACTCATTTAACTTTGATGCTCAAAGTGGCCCCCGTCAGCTGCAATGCACATCTGGACTCTGCACAGCATACTGTATCTTGCTGCACGTTGTGCAATATGGTAGGTGACACGTTTGCACAAGCATCTGTGATACGTGGTCGTAGGTCCTGCAATGTTGGTGGAGGGGTCGCATACACCTGCTGTTTGATGTGACCTCACAGAAAGAAGTCCAATGGGGTCAGGTTAGGTGAGCGGAGGCCACTCCACACAGCCACCATACCCAATGACTTGTAGGAAGGTCTCCATGAGGTATCGCTTCACGTCCGCAGCCTTGTGAGTTTTACACGTTCTAATCATAGCATTTCTGTATGCAAGGTGTCGATTCGTATTGAATTGATGATGCCTTACAACTTTGTAATTCACTTTTTTTCTCTATCTCGTTCCGTTTTCAGGATAAAAATGCGAACTCCGTTGTTTTCCACCAGGTGGCGCTATAGGTGGTTTCATTGCGTTGCACATGGCTACTTTACTATACCTAGACACCACTTCTATGCCTATAGCTGCCGCCGTTCTCAAGTTAATGGCGGTGGACAGGATATGGGTGGACACACTGTATATAGGGCAGCACTGTGGATCAGTGCCTAATACTGTACTATATATAGAGCAGCACTGTGGCTCAGTGGTTCATACTGTACTATACAGTGCCTACAAGTAGTATTCAACCCCCTGCAGATTTAGCAGGTTTACACATTCGGAATTAACTTGGCATTGTGACATTTGGACTGTAGATCAGCCTGGAAGTGTGAAATGCACTGCAGCAAAAAAGAATGTTATTTCTTTTTTTATTTTTTTTTTTTTAAATTGTGAAAAGTTTATTCAGAGGGTCATTTATTATTCAACCCCTCAAACCACCAGAATTCTGTTTGGTTCCCCTAAAGTATTAGGAAGTATTTCAGGCACAAAGAACAATGAGCTTCACATGTTTGGATTAATTATCTCTTTTTCCAGCCTTTTCTGACTAATTAAGACCCTCCCCAAACTTGTGAACAGCACTCATACTTGGTCAACATGGGAAAGACAAAGGAGCATTCCAAGGCCATCAGAGACAAGATCGTGGAGGGTCACAAGGCTGGCAAGGGGTACAAAACCCTTTCCAAGGAGTTGGGCCTACCTGTCTCCACTGTTGGGAGCATCATCCGGAAGTGGAAGGCTTATGGAACTACTGTTAGCCTTCCACGGCCTGGACAGCCTTTGAAAGTTTCCACCCGTGCCGAGGCCAGGCTTGTCTGAAGAGTCAAGGCTAACCCAAGGACAACAAGGAAGGAGCTCCGGGAAGATCTCATGGCAGTGGGGACATTGGTTTCAGTCAATACCATAAGTAACGTACTCCACCGCAATGGTCTCCGTTCCAGACGAGCCCGTAAGGTACCTTTACTTTCAAAGCGTCATGTCAAGGCTCGTCTACAGTTTGCTCATGATCACTTGGAGGACTCTGAGACAGACTGGTTCAAGGTTCTCTGGTCTGATGAGACCAAGATCGAGATCTTTGGTGCCAACCACACATGTGACGTTTGGAGACTGGATGGCACTGCATACGACCCCAAGAATACCATCCCTACAGTCAAGCATGGTGGTGGCAGTATCATGCTGTGTGGCTGTTTCTCAGCCAAGGGGCCTGGCCATCTGGTCCGCATCCATGGGAAGATGGATAGCACGGCCTACCTGGAGATTTTGGCCAAGAACCTCCGCTCCTCCATCAAGGATCTTAAGATGGGTCGTCATTTCATCTTCCAACAAGACAACGACCCAAAGCACACAGCCAAGAAAACCAAGGCATGGTTCAAGAGGAAAAAAATCAAGGTGTTGCAGTGGCCTAGTCAGTCTCCTGACCTTAACCCAATTGAAAACTTGTGGAAGGAGCTCAAGATTAAAGTCCACATGAGACACCCAAAGAACCTAGATAACTTGGAGAAGATCTGCATGGAGGAGTGGGCCAAGATAACTCCAGAGACCTGTGCCGGCCTGATCAGGTCTTATAAAAGACGATTATTAGCTGTAATTGCAAACAAGGGTTATTCCACAAAATATTAAACCTAGGGGTTGAAAAATAATTGACCCACACTTTTATGTTGAAAATTTATTAAAATTTGACTGAGCAACATAACTTGTTGGTTTGTAAGATTTATGCATCTGGTAATAAATCCTGCTCTTGTTTGAAGTTTGCAGGCTCTAACTTATTTGCATCTTATCAAACCTGCTAAATCTGCAGGGGGTTGAAGACTACTTGTAGGCACTGTGTATAGAGCAGCACTGTGTCTCAGTGGTTAATACTGTACTATATATAGAGCAGCACTGTGGCTCAGTGGTTAATACTGTACTATATATAGGGCAGCACTGTGGCTCAGTGGTTAATACTGTACTATATATAGGGCAGCACTGTGGCTCAGTGGTTCATACTGTACTATATATAGAGCAGCACTGTGGATCAGTGGTTAATACTGTACTATATATAGGGCAGCACTGTGGCTCAGTGGTTCATACTGTACTATATATAGGGCAGCACTGTGGCTCAGTGGTTCATACTGTACTATATATAGAGCAGCACTGTGGATCAGTGGTTAATACTGTACTATATATAGAGCAGCACTGTGGCTCAGTGGTTAATACTGTACTATATATAGGGCAGCACTGTGGATTATTATTAATTATTATAGCGCCATCAATTCCATGGCGCTTTACATGTGAAAGGGGTATACATAATAGGGACAAGTACAGTAATCATAAACAATACAAGGCACAGACAGGTAGAGGAGGATAGAGGTCCCTGCCCGCGAGGGCTCACAGTCTACAAGGGATTGGTGAGGACACAGTAGGTGAGGATAGAGCTGATTGTGCGGCGCTGTATCAGGCTGAGGGTTACGGCAGGTTGTAGGCTTGTCGGAAGAGGTGGGTATTCAGGTTCCTTTTGAAAGCTTGTCAAGGTAGGCGAGAGTCTGATGTGTTGAGGCAGAGCATTCCAGGGTATGGGGGAGGCACGCGAGAAATCTTGGATGTGATGGTGGGAAGAGGAGATGAGAGGGGAGTAGAGAAGGAGATCTTGTGAGGATCGAAGGTTACGTGCAGGTAAGTACCGGGAGACAGTGGCTCAGTGGTTAATACTGTATTATATATAGGGCAATACAGTGGCTCGGTGGTTAATACTGTACTATAGGGCAGCACAGTGGCTCAGTGGTAAACATTGTACTGCAAGTACAGCAGCACAGTGGCTCAGTGGTTAACACAAATATATAGGGTAGCACCGTGGCTCATTGGTTAATACTATACTACATATAGGGCAGTACAGTGGCTCAGTGGTTAATACTGTACTATCTATAGGGCAGCACGATTGCTCAGTTGTTAGCACTATCATATATGGGGCATCACATTAGCTCAGTGGTTAGACCCGTACTATATACAGCTCTGACAAAAAGACCACTGCAAAATTGTCAGTTTTTCTGATTTTTCTCTTTATAGGTATATTTTTGAGTAAAATGTAAATTGTTCTTTTATTCTATAAACTACTGACGTTGTCTCCGAATTTCCAAGCAATACATTTTGTATTTATTTTCTGAAAATGAGAAATGGTCAAAATAACGAAACAATGCATTGCTTTCACACCTCAAATAATGCAAAAAAAACAAGTTCATAATCATTTAGAAACAACAAACAATACTAATAATGTTTTAAATCAGGAAGATTCAGAAATCAATATTTTGAGGAATAACCATGATTTTTAATCCCCGCTTTCATGCGTCTTGGCTGCTTTCTACCAGTCTGTCACACTGCTTTTGGGTGACCTTATGCCACTCCTGGTGCAAAAATATAAGCAGTTCTTGGTTTGATGGCTTGTGACTATCCATCTTGCTCTTGATTACATTCCAGAGGTTTTCAATGGGGTTCAGGTCTGGAGACTGGGTTGGCCATGACAGTGACCTACAAAGGGAATGACAAATGGCAGCTGGGGTGAAGTACACGGCCAGAACAGTTCGTAACAGGCTCTTAGAGGCAGGGCTCAAGTCATGTAAAGCTAGAAAAAAGCATTTCATCAATGAGAAGCAAAGGAGAGCCAGGCTGAAGTTTGCCAAAGACCATAAGGATGGGACCATAGAGGACTAGAGTAAGGTAATCTTCTCTGATGAGTCTAATTTTCAGCTTTGCCCAACACCTGGTCGTCTAATGGTTAGACAGAGACCTGGAGAGGCTTACAAGCAACAGTGTCTTGAACCCACTGTAAAGTTTGGTGACGGATAGATGATGATTTGGGGATGCTTCAGCAATGCTTGAATTGGGCAGATTAAACCTTGCAAAGGACGTTTGAATCAAGCCGCATACAAGGTTATCATGGAAAAATAGTTGCTTCCTTCTGCTCAGGAAATGTTCCCCAACTCTGAGGACTGGTTTTTCCAGCAGGACAATGCGCCATGCCACACAGCTAGGTCAATCAACGTGTGGATGAAGGACCACCACATCAAAATCCTGTCATGGCCAGCCCAATCTCCAGACCTGAACCCCATTGAAAACCTCTGGAATGTAATCAAGAGGAAGATGGATAGTCACAAGCCATCATACAAACAAGAACTGCTTACATTTTTGCATCAGGAGTGGCATAAGGTCACCCAAAAGCAGTGTGAAAGACTAGTGGAAAGCAGCCGAGACGCATGAAAGCTGTGATTAAAAATCATGGTTATTTCACAAAATATTGATTTCTGAATCTTCCCGAGTTGAAACATTAGTACTGTTGTGTCTAAATGATTATGAACTTGTTTTCTTTGCATTATTTGAGGTGATGAAAGCAATGCTTTTTTTGTTATTTTGACCATTTCTCATTTTCAGAAAATAAATACAAAATTTATTGCTTGGAAATTCGGAGACGTTGTCAGTAGTTTATAGAATAAAAGAACAATTTACATTTTACTCAGAAACATACCTATAAAGAGAAAAGTCAGAAAAAAACTGACAATTTTGCAGTGGTCTCTTAAATTTTGCCAGAGCTGTATAGGGCAGCCCAGTGGTTCAGTAATTAGCACTAAACTATATATAGGGCAGCAAAGTGGCTTAGTTGTTAACACTGTGTTATATACAGGGCAGCACGGTGGTTTAGTGGTTAGCACTGTACTATATATAGGGGAACACAGTGGTTCAGTGGTTAGCACTGTACTATATATAGGGGAGCAGGGTGGTTCATTGTTAGTATTGTACTATATATAGGGGAGCAGGGGAGCTCAATGGTTAGTACTGTACTATATATATAGGGGAGCACGGTGGTTCAGTGGTTAGCACTGTACTATATATAGAGGAGCAGGGTGACTCAGTGGTTAGCACTGTACTATATATAGGGGAGCACGGTGGTTCAGTGGTTAGCACTGTACTATATATAGGGGAGCAGGGTGGCTCAGTGGTTAGCACTGTACTATATACAGGGGAGCAGGGTGGTTCAGTGGTTAGCACTGTACTATATATAGGGGAGCAGGGTGGCTTAGTGGTTAGCACTGCAGCCTTGCAGCGCTGGGGTCCTGGGTTCGAATCCCACCAAGAACACCATCTGCAAGGAGTTTGTATGTTCTCCCCGTGTTTGCGTGGGTTTCCTCCGGGTAATCCGGTTTCCTCCCACACTCCAAAAAAACATACAGATAGGGAATTTAGATTGTGAGCCCCAATGGGGACAGTGTTCCTAATGTATGTAAAGCGCTGAGGAATATGTTAGCGCTATATAAAAATAAAGATTTATTTATTTTTTTTATTTAGCACTGTACTATATATAGGGGAGCATAGTAGTTCAGTGTTTAACACTGTACTATATATAGGGGAGCAGGGTGGCTTAGTGGTTAACACTGTACTATATATAGGGGAGCAGGGTGGCTTAGTGGTTAGCACTGTACTATATATAGGGGAGCACGGTGGTTCAGTGTTTAGCACTGTACTATATATAGGGGAGCACGGTGGCTTAGTAATTAGCACTGTACTATATATAGGGGAGCACAGTGGTTCAGTGTTTAGCACTGTACTATATATAGGGGAGCAGGGTGGCTTAGTGGTTAGCACTATATTATCTATAGGGGAGCAGGGAGGCTCAGTGGTTAGCACTGTACTATATACAGGGGAGCAGGGGTGACTCAGTGGTTAGCACTGTACTATATATAGGGGAGCAGGGTGACTCAGTGGTTAGCACTGTACTATATATAGGGGAGCAGGGTGGTTCATTGTTAGTATTGTACTATATATAGGGGAGCAGGGGAGCTCAATGGTTAGTACTGTACTATATATATAGGGGAGCACGGTGGTTCAGTGGTTAGCACTGTACTATATATAGAGGAGCAGGGTGACTCAGTGGTTAGCACTGTACTATATATAGGGGAGCACGGTGGTTCAGTGGTTAGCACTGTACTATATATAGGGGAGCAGGGTGGCTTAGTGGTTAGCACTATATTATCTATAGGGGAGCAGGGAGGCTCAGTGGTTAGCACTGTACTATATACAGGGGAGCAGGGGTGACTCAGTGGTTAGCACTGTACTATATATAGGGGAGCAGGGTGACTCAGTGGTTAGCACTGTACTATATATAGGGTAGCAGGGTGGCTCAGTGCTTAGCACAGTTTCCTCCCACACTCCAAAGACATCCTGATAGGGGATATAGATTGTGAGCTCCAATTGGGACAGTAATGATAACGTATGTGGAATTAATGGCGCTATATAAGTAAATAATCAGTCTCAAAGTATCCAGAACAATAAGTGAGTACTAAGCAACCAAACACCAGGGTAAAAGTGTTTTTGTTTTTGTGGAGATATGAATAAAAAGGGGGGATATCCTTTATCTCGGGGGAAACAACTGAACTGGATTGGTAAAGATCCCACAGTGAATGTGGTTAGTGACCCCACCGTATATTTCACAGCCTTGTAATGAAGGAACATGAAGCATACGTCCGGCTGCTCCGGCGGTGTCATCACTAATAAGCCTGGATGGAGCACAATCATCTGCGGCTCCTATTAGTAATGTCGCTCTTCTGTCCATTAGACGCCGTGCACTGGACGGGAATAATTAAAGTGCTGTCCACAGCCGAGTGCAGGGGACGGGCTGGATAAGGAATATGCACTTACCCGCAGTTATAATGTCTCGGCCGCCGCGTCTCTGTGATATACAAGCTATTTAATTCTACGTTACTAATTACCCAGAGATCCATCAGGAAGGGATCGCAGTGACCGGGATTATCTGAGACGTTTAATGACTCAACATAATAAAAGATGCATAAAAAGACATTTAATCACAGCTAAATGAATTGTTGGAGCAGCTTTGGGCCGGGCGCGCAGCTGCGGATTACGAGGTCACCGGGGCCGGCCGCTCACTGCTCACAGAATGCACGGACATTTCTAGGAATCTTACAATTTCGAGGAATTCTCCAGAATGATGGAGGATTGTGAGATAACCCTGGAATTATACGTCCGGGCACGCACATTGCAGAGCATGATCAGTGTGGATGCCTGGGTTGGTGGAGACAACACATTTCACACATCACTAGCCTCAATGTCTCAGTTGGGAAAAGCCTTGTATGCTAAAGTCATATATTCCTCTCACTAATGGGCTGCGCATCTGTATCCTCTTTCTGGGAGGTGGGGAAACAGCTGTGGAGGACACGAGGGGCCAGCGGGGTGTGCTAAATGCATTACCTGGAGCCGGACAGGGATATACTGGACATGGGGGTATAGAAGGCAGCTCACAAAATGATTGTCCAGGAGGCATATATTGATGCCCTCGCCTTAGGACTATCATTGGTGAAGGTCTGACACCCGGTGCCCTCCACCAGTCAACTGCGACTCCTGTAGAGGCCGGATACACTCATCAAATATTGCATCCGTCCTAATAGTTACAATAGAAGTCCTGCCAAAATATCCCACAATTGCTCCCTCCATTTGATCCACAGGAACCCAAAAAGCCTGAACGGTCACGCTAGGTACGAGGAAGTACCAAGAGCACGTAGAAAGGGAAGGGAAACCCTTTGTCTAGGCAAAGGGAACATGGTGACCACTGACCAAACCTACGGCTGGTCCCTGGGGTCCCTCACCACCATAGATAGGTTCCTCTCCTATGCGCCCAGCCAGATACCTGACCCTAGGTATCCCTAGTGCTGGGCCCTACATAGGGAACGGATGGGATGAGCTCTGTAAACCCCACTAATCACTACAGTAGACAAAGAGGACACATGGGGAAATCATAAACTACCGGAACTTATCATTATATCATTGGATGACTCAAGTAGAAGTTGTCAGCAAAGATACCACAGTGGAGTACAAGCCACCTGCTTGCAACTAAAGGCTACTTTACACACTGCGATATCGGTCCCGATATCGCTAGTGTGGGTACCCGCCCCCATCTGTTGCGCGACACGGGCATATCGCTGCCCGTGCCGCACAACATCGCCCACAGCCGTCACACATACTTACCTGTCCGTCGACGTCGCTGTGACCGGCGAACCACCTCCTTTCTAAGGGGGCGGTCCGTGCGGCGTCACAGCGACGTCACTGAAACGTCACTGAACCGCCGCCCAATAGCAGCGGAGGGGCGGAGATGAGCGGGACGTAACATCCCGCCCACCTCCTTCCTTCCTCATAGCGGCCGGGAGGCTGGTAGGGAGAGCTTCCTCGCTCCTGCGGCGTCACACGCAGCGATGTGTGCTGCCGCAGGAGCGACGAACAACCTCGTTACTGCTGCAGTAACGATAATTGAGAATGGACCCCCGTGTCGCCGATTAGCGATTTTGCAACGATGCAAAATCGCTTATCGATGTCACACGCAACGGCATCGCTAATGCGGCCGGATGTGCGTCACAAAATCCGTGACCCCAACGACTCCGCATTAGCGATGTCGTAGCGTGTAAAGCCCGCTTAAGACTTGAAGGAATTGAAAAATATCACCAGAACCAGTCCAAAGAAAGAAGGGGTATTTAAACACCAAGGGAATGCTGATGATCAACAGCTGGGTGGAAGGCGAGCTCCTACTGGGTCCAAAAAGGAGAGAGAAGAATCTACCAGGAAAGCTACCTATACCAATGATTACTGACATCAGGTACAATGGAAAGTCAGGGAGTATTTTTCAGAGCCAAACGCTGTGACCTTCTATGGCCAGAAACCACATGAATGTCTGTCACACGTGACACTAATTTGCCAAAAAGAGAAAAATCTCCATCCTAATCCCATATCTACAGTATCAGAGTATATTAAATATACTTTGCTGTTTTAATCTGTAGGATCCTGAACATGTCCAGTGCACTCTCTGCTTCTTCAGTGGCTGCACAGAGGATGCTCCGCTGGGGTACAATTTGCATTGCAGCCTCATAAGCCAATAACCAGTATCTCAAAATTAAAAAAAACAACCGTTGTCACAAATCTTCAAAGTGGTGTTCAATTACTGATAGGATAAGGTAAAATTTAATATGTATGATAACAATAGGTCCGCCTGAGGGGGCAGCCACTTAGAAAAGGGGTGCCAAAGTTCCTGGTGAGGATGGAGAGAGAGCATGTGCACACACCGCTCCATGCACCATAAGTAGGAAGGGGTTTATATGGCAGGTATATAGCAACCTCCTTAGGGTACTTTCACACTTGCGTTTATTTCCTTCCGTTACAATCCGCCCTTTTGGAAAACAGCGGAATCCGTTAACGGATTCCGCTGTTTCCCATAGACTTGTATGGGTGACGGATTGTACCAAAAGGACCTGCGTTGCTTCCGCTGGGCGACGCTCCGTTGCTTCCGCCCAGCGGGAGGAACGCAGCATGTAACGTTATTTTGAGCAGCGGAATCCTCTGGATTTCACTGCGCATGCTCTTTTTTTTTAAATCAAACTTTATTTTGGCTCGCGGTGGCCGAACGTTCAGCTGAGCGCCCGGCCGTCGGCAAGCGACAGTGCTCAGCTGAGCGACCGGCCGCCAGCATGCCCGGCCGCCGGCAAGTCACAGCGCTCAGCTGAGCGCCCACCCGCCGGCATGCCCGGGCGCCGGCAAGTGACAGCGCTCAGCTGAGCGCCCGCCCGCTGGCATGCCCGGCCGCCGGCAAGTGACAGCGCTCAGCTGATCACCCGGCGGTCGGCTGCAGGGAGCGATCAGCTGATCACCCGGCGGCCGGCTGCAGGGAGCGATCAGCTGATCACCCGGCGGCCGGCTGCAGGGAGCGATCAGCTGATCACCCGGCGGCCGGCTGCAGGGAGCGATCAGCTGATCACCCGGCGGCCGGCTACTGGGAGCGATCAGCTGATCACCCGGCGGCCGGCTGCAGGGAGCGATCAGCTGATCACCCGGCGGCCGGCTGCAGGGAGCGATCAGCTGATCACCCGGCGGCCGGCTACTGGGAGCGATCAGCTGATCACCCGGCGGCCGGCTGCAGGGAGCGATCAGCTGATCACCCGGCGGCCGGCTGCAGGGAGCGATCAGCTGATCACCCGGCGGCCGGCTGCAGGGAGCGATCAGCTGATCGTTCACAATAGTCTGCCGCTGGTAAAACTGTAAAAAAAAAATAAAAAAAAAAAATAAAAACGAATTGCGTTGTTTTGCAGCATTCGTTGCATCCATTGTGCCACTATATGCAACACATCCGTTGCATCCGTTACACAACGCAATGCAACGGATACCGTTCAACGCAAGTGTGAAAGTACCCTTACACTGCAGAAGCCTCAGGAATAGCGGAGCCTCTGCAGAGAAAGCCAGAGGCATTTCAGTAAACCCATCCAAGGAGAAGAGGATTAACATGGTGCCCTGAAATGTGCAGATGATTCCACCCTTCAGCATCAGGAAAATGCATCAACCACAAGAGAAAGGAGACAGATCATCGTGGATTAGGAGGAAAGCAGATGTGTTGTAGGCTGCGACGTGCACAATGAGGTTCCTCACACGGTAGACAAGTGCCGGAGGCCGGGTGCAGGGTAAATCCACTTATGCCTTATTGCAGCAGATTTATAGGTGTGATGAGCCGCAGCAAAAGGGACCGCGTCCTACAGGAGGAAAATAAAAGTACCAGAAAATGACATTAATGGACAGAAGATTTCATAGTGCTAGGACGTGCCGGAAACTAAAAGAGCATCTGTACACTTCTCCATGTGAACATGGAGGACAAGCAAGATGACGAGGAAAGGTCGTTATTACATGTGCCTTCATGTATGTGCCTCCGGCAAAGATTCATCATTCCACCACCACTTGGGCCAGATGATTGGCAGATTAACAGGTCTTCTGGACTAATGAATGAATATTCAATAAAGAGAGAAGATATTTTCCTTTTTTTCCCATGACATCCAAGAATGTTTTACTAGTCCATCAAGTCATCAAACTAAGGCTACTTTCACACTTGCGTTCAGCGCATTCCGTCACTATGGAGAATAGCGAAGTCCGTTAACGCACTGCGCTATTCTCCATAGACTTATATGGACGACGCACTGTAACGAAGTGTCTGCGTTGCATCCGCTGGACGACGCAGCGTCGTTATTTTGACGCTGCGTCGGGCGGATGGAACGCTGCATGTAGCGTTTTTCTGCGCTTGGCGGAGTGTCAAAAAAAACGCAACCTGCAGGAATCCGTTTGGCATCCGTTGTTTTTATAATGGACGCCTATGGTGGCGGATTCCGTTAGAATGCGTCATTTGACGGATTCCGTTAACGCATCCGTCTTTACACAACTGCGCATGCCCTGATGCGTAACGTCAAGGAAAAAAAACCTATAACGGATTGCGTTATTTTGTACGATCCGTAGCATCCGTTGTGCCACTATATGCAACGCATCTGTTGCATCCGTCACACAACGCAATGCTATGGATCCCGTCCAACGCAAGTGTGAAACTAGCCTAAGGGTCTTTCTGAATAATTATGCCCCTAGTAAAAGGGTATCTGCAGGTACCTGCCGCAGCCCACCAATGACACACCATCACCAAATGACATACAGTTAGGTCCAGAAATATTTGGACAATGACATAAGTTTGGGCATTTTAGTTGTTTACCAATGCATTCAAGATACAGTTATATAATCAACTTAGGCAGACTTTCAGCCTTAATTTGAGGGTATTCACCTCCCATTAGAAATAAGTGTTTAGGAAATTATGTAACTTCCCCTTGTTCAATGGACCAAAAGTAAATGGACAATTATCTCAAAGCCCTTTATTGGGCCCATTCCTTCATTAATTGATCATCAATGAAGAAGGTAATAGGTCTGGAGCTGATTGCAGGTGTGGCATTTGCATTTGGAAGTTGTTTCTGTGAACCCACATGATGTCAAAGGAGCTCTCAATGGAAGAGAAACAGACCATTATAAGGCTGAAAAAAAGAAGAAATCCTTAAGAAACATAGCAGAAATGTTAGGAGCAGCCAAATTACCAGTTTGGTACATTCTGCAAAAAAAGAAAAAAGCACACTGGTGAGATGGGAACTTAGAACGGCATGGATGTCCTTGGAAGACAACAGTGGCGGATGATCACAGAATCCTTTCCATGGTGAAGAAAACCCCTTCACATCATCCACCCAAGTGAAGACACTCTGCAGGAAGTCAGTGTTTCAGTATCTAAAGAGAAGACTTCATGAGAGCAAATACTGAGGGGTCATCACAAGGAGCAAATACAGAGGGGTCACCACAAGGTGCAAATACAGAGGGGTCACCACAAGGTGCAAATACAGAGGGGTCACCACAAGGTGCAAATACAGAGGGGTCACCACAAGGAGCAAATACAGAGGGGTCATCACAAGGAGCAAATACAGAGGGGTCATCACAAGGAGCAAATACAGAGGGGTGACCACAAGGTGCAAATACAGAGGGGTCACCACAAGGTGCAAACCATAATCTCAGTAAAAATAGAAAGGCCAAATTAGACTTTGCCAAAAACATCTAAAGAAGCCGCTCAGTTCTGCAAAAGCAGCCGAGGACAGATGAGATTTAAGGCTCTGTCAGACACAGATATGCAGTTAGGTCCAGAAATATTTGGACAGTGACACAATTTTCGCGAGTTGGGCTCTGCATGCCACCACATTGGATTTGAAATGAAACCTCTACAACAGAATTCAAGTGCAGATTGTAACGTTTAATTTGAAGGTTTGAACAAAAATATCTGATAGAAATTGTAGGAATTGTCACATTTCTTTACAAACACTCCACATTTTAGGAGGTCAAAAGTAATTGGACAAATAAACCAAACCCAAACAAAATATTTTTATTTTCAATATTTTGTTGCGAATCCTTTGGAGGCAATCACTGCCTTAAGTCTGGAACCCATGGACATCACCAAACGCTGGGTTTCCTCCTTCTTAATGCTTTGCCAGGCCTTTACAGCCGCAGCCTTCAGGTCTTGCTTGTTTGTGGGTCTTTCCGTCTTAAGTCTGGATTTGAGCAAGTGAAATGCATGCTCAATTGGGTTAAGATCTGGTGATTGACTTGGCCATTGCAGAATGTTCCACTTTTTTGCACTCATGAACTCCTGGGTAGCTTTGGCTGTATGCTTGGGGTCATTGTCCATCTGTACTATGAAGCGCCGTCCGATCAACTTTGCGGCATTTGGCTGAATCTGGGCTGAAAGTATATCCCAGTACACTTCAGAATTCATCCGGCTACTCTTGTCTGCTGTTATGTCATCAATAAACACAAGTGACCCAGTGCCATTGAAAGCCATGCATGCCCATGCCATCACGTTGCCTCCACCATGTTTTACAGAGGATGTGGTGTGCATTGGATCATGTGCCGTTCCCTTTCTTCTCCAAACTTTTTTCTTCCCATCATTCTGGTACAGGTTGAACTTTGTCTCATCTGTCCATAGAATACTGTTCCAGAACTGAGCTGGCTTCATGAGGTGTTTTTCAGCAAATTTAACTCTGGCCTGTCTATTTTTGGAATTGATGAATGGTTTGCATCTAGATGTGAACCCTTTGTATTTACTTTCATGGAGTCTTCTCTTTACTGTTGACTTAGAGACAGATACACCTACTTCACTGAGAGTGTTCTGAACTTCAGTTGATGTTGTGAACGGGTTCTTCTTCACCAAAGAAAGTATGCGGCGATCATCCACCACTGTTGTCATCCGTGGACGCCCAGGCCTTTTTGAGTTCCCAAGCTCACCAGTCAATTCCTTTTTTCTCAGAATGTACCAGACTGTTGATTTTGCTACTCCAAGCATGTCTGCTATCTCTCTGATGGATTTTTTCTTTTTTTTCAGCCTCAGGATGTTCTGCTTCACCTCAATTGAGAGTTCCTTAGACCGCATGTTGTCTGGTCACAGCAACAGCTTCCAAATGCAAAACCACACACCTGTAATCAACCCCAGACCTTTTAACTACTTCATTGATTACAGGTTAACGAGGGAGACGCCTTCAGAGTTAATTGCAGCCCTTAGAGTCCCTTGTCCAATTACTTTTGGTCCCTTGAAAAAGAGGAGGCTATGCATTACAGAGCTATGATTCCTAAACCCTTTCTCCGATTTGGATGTGAAAACTCTCATATTGCAGCTGGGAGTGTGCACTTTCAGCCCATATTATATATATAATTGTATTTCTGAACATGTTTTTGTAAACAGCTAAAATAACAAAACTTGTGTCACTGTCCAAATATTTCTGGACCTAACTGTAAATCTGTGGCATATCTGTGGCAGATCTGTGGTTGCAGTGAAATTGTGGACAATCAGTGCCAGGTTTGTGGCCGTGTACAAATGGAACAATATGACCATGATTTCACTGCAACCACAGATCTGCCAAAGATTTATCTCTGTGTGTGAAGGGGCCTTAAGATCAACCTGCTCCAGAATGATGGGAAGAAGAAAGTCTGGAGAAGATTTGGAACGGCTCCTGATCCAGAACACAGCACATCCTTTGTAACACATGGCGGAGGCGGTGTGATGGCCAGGCATGCAGGGCTTCCAATGGCCCTGGGGAACTAGTGGTTATTGATGATGTGACTGAAGACAAAAGTAGTCGATAAATTCTGAAGTGCAAAGGGCGAGACTTTCTGCTCAGATTCAACCAAATACAGCAACGTTGCTTGGACGGAGCTTCACAGAACAAATGGACAATGACCCAAAAAAATATTACCAAAGCAACCAAAGAATCTTTAAGGCAAAGAAGGGGAATATTCTGCAATGGCCGAGTCAATCACCAGCTCTCATCCCCATCCAGCTGAATTTCACATGATTAAGACAAAACTTAAAGGAAAGGTATTGTCAAAAAAAACCAAAAAACAATAACTGAAAAAATGTAAAGTATTAATGTTTTGTTTAAATATTATTATTTGTTTTTAATTGAGCAAAATATAAAAAAAAATTAAAAAGTTTGATATTTTCCACTGTTAAACACTAGGGGGAGCAGCTTCTGAAATCCTACGGAAATCCCACTGTAGAAAAAGCTCCCATTACAGATGCAGTAAAGTGGGAGGAGTCTGCTCTCCTGTGTGTGATGGCACGCCTCCCCCCATGCTAATCTGAGTGTTTACAACAGATAACAGAGAATGACATGTAGGGACATAGTGCAGAGCCATTTTGTTGGTGACCAGAAATGTCTAAAGTGTCACCAAGCACAGCAGGATTATCACACAGGATAGGATTAGATACACAGCTCAGCTCAGCAGACAGTATCACACAGGAGAGGATTACATACACGGCTCAGCAGACAGTATCACATAGGAGGATTAGATACACAGCCCTGCAGACAGTATCACACAGGATAGGATTAGATACACGGCTCAGTACACAATATCACAGAGGAGAGGATTAGATACACAGCCGTGCAGACAGTATCACACAGGATAGGATTAGATACACGGCTCAGCAGACAGTATCACACAGGATAGGATTAGATACATGGCTCAACAGACAGTATCACACAGGATAGGATTAGATACACAGCCCTGCAGACAGTATCATACAGGATAGGATTAGATACACAGCCCTGCAGACAGTATCACACAGGATAGGATTAGATACACAGCCCTGCAGACAGTATCACACAGGATAGAATTAGATACACTGAGCGGGGGGTGTATATTGAGCGGGGGGTGTTTTTGGAGACGGTAGCAGCGGCAGTACTCACATGCAGTGGCACACAAACACACACACACAGTGGCAGCGGCCGGTAGAGCGGGTGCTGGCTAGAGCGGAGGGAGGGGGTGTCATTAGAGGCGGTAACGGTGGGGGAGATGGGCGGCGGTAGCAGTAGCGGGGGCAGAGCGGGGGCTGGGGAGAGCGGAGGGAGGGGGTGTCATCGGAGACGATAACGGCGGGGGGAGGGGAGGTGGCCCGTACTCACACATCCCAGCAGTTGACAGGGGTATAGTGGAGCAAACACCATACGCTGTGAGCTCCACAATGATGGCGCTGATCTCCTCACTGCTGTGATCTGGACAGCCCAGGGGGCGCGTCCAGGTCACAGCAGACGCCCACTGTAACATTACTGATGGGGTCGGATCCCGACCACTGTTCTCTATGCACAGGGGCTGCCATAAAGGAGTGAGTAACTGTTGTTACACACACAGCAAATCCAGCATGGCAGCCCTCAGTGCCTCCAGTAAAATTAGAATCAAATAAAAACTAACTAAGTGGAGATTTTCATTTTGTATTAAAAATACTTGATTTCATAATCACTATTTTTAATACAAAAATAAAAAAAACGCGACACCTTCCCTTTAAGGCAGAAAGACCCAGAGACAAGCAACAACTGAGTTACTGCAGTAAATGCCAGCAAAGTGAGGAAACCCAGCGTTCGGTGACGTCCATGGCTTCCCGACTTCAGGCAATCATTACCGGCAACGGATTCTCCACAAAGAATTGAAAATGAACATTTTATTTATACTAAATTTGTCCAATTACTTTTGACCCCTGAAATGAGGAGTCTGTGCAGAGAAATATTCATAATTCCTAAACATTTCACTATATACTTTTGTTCAACTTCTTTAGACTTGAAAATCTTCACTTCAATTACATCTCAGTTCTTTCCTTTTAAATAAAAAAAAATATAGTGGTATGCGGAGCGCAAATGACTAAGATCTGGTCACGGTCCAAATATTTTGGGACCTAACTGCATGTTTCAAAGTTGGATCTTTCTGTCCACTCCCGATTTTAAAGGAAAACAATCCAAAAAGTTGCTCTCTGTACTCAGCCCATTGACTGTCATGTGTGAGATCTGGGGAGGGAGCGGACATACATTCCACTTTATTACCCTTTATTTTAAGCAGCTACAGAGGAAGTGGGGTGGGAACAAGCCTACGACGAGCAACAAGGTCAATGACAATTACCAGTTCGCAACGGACAGAACGCAGGATGAGGCGTCCGATACAATAGTTGATGAGAATGACATTCTCATAGCAGGAGTGGAGAATTGTAGTCATACAAAGGGGGCGACTATCCTTTTTTTGTTCACTGTGCATTATGCTGCAAGGCTGAATGCCTCGTCGGCTGAGCGCTGGGACCCATCTACAATCTCTGTGTGTCCTGACCAAGGTTCTGGTGATTTATCAGCTAGTCACTGGCTTTGCAAACAGCTCTCTATACTGTATAGACAATGTGTTACATTATATCCTCGCACCAGTTACAGCTGAAGATGGCAAATCCTGGAATCAAAGAGTCTATGGGAAAGTAGCAGAATTCTGATTGGAGTACAAGGCGCGATTGAGAAGAAAATCAGTAATAGTGTGTGACACTAAAAGTCCCAGCATGCCTTAGACATTGCGTAGCTGGTAGTACCAGTAAAAGCCCTGTTACACGCAACGAGATATCGCAGGGGTCACGGAATTCGTGACGCACATCCGGCGTTGTTAGTGACGTCGTTGCGTGTGACAGCAACAAGCGACCGCTAACTATGCGAAAAACCGCAAAAATCATTGATCGTTGACACGTCGTTCCTTTCCCAAATATCGTTGCTCATTTTGGACGCAGGTTGTTCGTCGTTCCCGAGGCAGCACACATCGCTACGTGTGACACCCCGGGAACGGCAAACAACAGCGTTACTGCGTCCTCCGGCAACGAGGTGGGAGCGACGTTAATTCGGCTGCTCTCCGCCCCTCCGCTTGTATTGGTGGCTCACTGTGTAACGTCGCTGTGACGCTGCACGAACCTCCCCCTTAAAAAAAGAATTTGTTCACCGCCCACAGCAACGTCGTAAGTATGTGTGACGCATCCTAGCGATATTGTTCGTCACGGGCAGAATGCACGACGGGGGCGGGTGCGATCGCTAGCGATGTTGCAGTGTGTAAAGCGGCCTTTAGGGGATTCACAAACTGCAGATGACTGCCCCAAATAATGCATGAACCTACCAAGTGCTCAGAGCACCAGCGGCTGAACGAGCACTACTCCTCTAGGCTCCTGTGACATGGGACACATTCCTGCTGCCCGAGTCCTACCAAACACGTGCCTAGTAACTTAGAGAAGATGGTCAAATAAGGCAATATCAGCCAGCTGAAAAATAAGGATGAAATTGAATTACCCAATGCAAACTAATGATGGCATTAATAAGGACCCAGAGTAGGAAGTGCCAAGTATGCGGACATCTAAATACAGAAAGGCTGACGTTCTCCTGCCAAGTGAGAACTAGGAGAAGGCGAGAAGTGATGGAGCCTAAAGATCCTCAATATTCCAGAAGTCTATTTTTCCTTGTGATCTCGGTAAAAGGAAAGGCAGAAGGATTTCTCCAGGGTGCGATTGAGAGTCGGTCTTAGGCTGGTTTCACAGATCCGGAAAAAAACTGATCAGTCGCATCCGTTTTTTCCATGCGGTCCTTCCGTTTATTGACGGATCCGTTGTGATACTGAGCATGCGCAGTTCAAAAAAACGGATCCGTCATTATTCTGTCATATGCCGGATGACGGAACCGGCACCCATAGGCTTCCATTATACAGCATGCCAGATGGCGCCGGATCCGTTTTTTTTGCTGGGGACAAAAAACGCTGCATGCTGCGTCCTTTCCAGCAGCTGATGAAGAAATTATGCTGGATCCGGCAGACGCCGCATGCAACGCAAGGCCATCCGGCGCTAATACAAGTCTATGGGGAATAAAACTGATCTGACGCCGGATACGTTTTATCCGCAATTCGCCGGATTGTGCCTGACGGCGAAAAATGGATGTGTGAAAGCAGCCTTAAGGCTACTTTACACACTGCGATATTGGTACCGATATCGCTAGTGTGGGTACCCGCCCCCATCTGTTGCGCAACACGGGCAAATCGCTGCCCGTGCCGCACAACAGCCGTCACACATACTTACCTGTCCGGCGACGTCGCTGTGACGGGCGAACCGCCTCCTTTCTAAGGGGGCGGTCCGTGCGGCGTCACAGCGACATCACTGAAGCGTCACTGAACCGCCGCCCAATAGCAGCGGAGGGGCGGAGATGAGCGGGACGTAACATCCCGCCCACCTCCTTCCTTCCTCATAGCGGCCAGGAGGCAGGTAAGGGGAGCTTCCTTGTTCCTGCGGCGTCACACGCAGCGATGTGTGCTGCCGCAGGAACGAGGAACAACTTCGTTACTGCTGCAGTAACGATTTTTAAGAATGGACCCCCATGTCGCCGATTAGCGATTTTGCACGTTTTTGCAACGATGCAAAATCGCTTATCGGTGTCACACGCAACGGCATCGCTAATGCGGCCGGATGTGCGTCACCAATTCCGTGACCCCAACGACTCCGCATTAGCGATGTCGCAGCGTGTAAAGCCCGCTTTACAAGGCACAGGGCTTTCAGGTACTATTGGATTGGGTGGTCCCTCATCTTTTATAATCTTATGTAAAAAAAAAAAAAGGGATCTTATCATATTGTTTCCGATTAGTTACAATAGCTCCCTGCAAAATATATTCCGGGTGCCTCCCAGTGTCTCTACACCCCCAATGTCAGATTGGGCCAGAGACTAAGCAGAGGTGCCAACATTTATTATTCTTCGTTCCACTTCTCATGCTTTTCAAAACCTCCTTTTGCTGTAAGTGAATGCATCCATTCCCAAGATAAGATACATGCAAAGAGTTTCAGAATTTGGCTATTGTATATGAAAGTTCAGTGAGGAGGCCTGACCTTGTTATGGAGCTGTTCACATTCAGCTCTATTTTCAGCATCCTGACTAAGCATCCTTGACCTAAAGGCGTATAGAAGTACGTATAGAAATATGGGAAAATATTTCACTGGGAGATCTCAAAGTCAGGCGCTGACATTGATACGGGGGGCGGCGGAGGTTTGCCAGTCTTGCGAAATTAAACCGTCTGACTTCACTGTTTTACCATCCTTCAGAAGAGCCCAATGTGAGTGACTGTATCAGTGCAATGGGGCGTCATCTCTTACCTAAGAAGAACCGATCGCCTGGTTCATTGTTTTCATGGTGGGAGTGTGCGGGTTAGGCTAGTTTCACACTTGCGTTGTTTTCCTTCAGTTGCAATCCGCCGTTTTGGAAAACAGCGAAATCCGTTAACGGATTCCGCTGCTTCCCATAGACTTGTATGGACGACAGATTGCGAGTGATGAACCTGGGCGACGCTGCGTTGCTTCCGCCGGGAAGGAGGAACGCAGCATGTAACGTTTTTTGAGCAGCGCAATCCGTAGGATTTCACTGCGCATGCTCTCTCTGGCTCCCTGCACACGTAACCAGGGTACACAACGGGTTACTAAGCAATGCGCTTTGCCTAGTTACCCGATATTTACCCTGTATGCTACGTGTGCAAGGAGCCAGCGATAAGCGGTGTACGCTGGTAACCAAGATAAATATCGGGTAACCAAGCAAAGTGCTTTGCTTAGTTACCCGATATTTACCCTGGCTACGTGTGCAGGGAGCCCGACACTTCCCCGCTTGGCTCCGCCCCCTCCCGCAGTCCGTATGTACACACACGCACACGCACGCGCGCGCGCACACACACACACACACACACACACACCTGTCCCCAGCCATGCATCCCCTCGGCACTGACGTCCTCAGCGCCATAGCCCCGCTCGGCTCCACCCACCCCGCACTCCGCCCCCCCGCATACAATCTTGGCGGCCGAACGATCAGCTGATCACTCGACGGCCAGCTGCTGTGAGCGATCAGCTGATCACCCGGCGACCGGCTGCTGTGAGCGATCAGCTGACCACCTGGCGGACGGCTGCTGTGAGCGATCAGCTGATCGTTCACCATAGTCTGCCGCCGGTAAAACTGTAAAGAAAAAAAAAAGATCCCATTGTTTTGTACGAACCGTTACATCCGTTGTTCCACTAAATGCAACACACCCGTTACATCCATCACACAACGCAATGCAACAAATGCCGTTCAACGCAAGTGTGAAACTAGCCTAAAAGGGAACCAGTCACCAGGTTTGTCCCTTATGAGCTGCAGTCACCACCAGTGAGCCCTTATACACACCATTCCAAAATACTGTATAGAGTAATCAAACTCCCATATTGAGCAACAAAAATGTTGCATGAAATGCTATGCAGACCAATAAAACATGGATTATCCAAATAGATATTATGTATGCACACATGAAAAAGGGGGCTGTATTGGCTGAAGTGTTACAGATGTTAACCCCTTCACGACCTTGGACATATATATACGTCTTAGGTCATGTCCCCTCCAGTAATCGTGCACTCCGGTGTCAAACCTGCGGTAATCACTGCACATGTCTGCTGATTTGATCGGGAGACATGTGCTGCTAACAGGTGCGGGTGGATCAGAGATCCACCCGCGCCTGCTTACCACTTAGATTGCTCTGTCAAATGCTGACAGTGCTATTTAAATGGCCGCGGCAAGGATCACGCCGCTCTCCGCTGCGATCACGGGGCGCAATGGTAGCGTGAGGTTAACTGATGTCCCCTGACTCTAGCATGCATATTTCCTGTGAGAGCTGACAGAGCGCCGGCACTCACAGGAACGCTGCATTCCTGCTGATAAATGCGTGGGCAGATAATTTTTTTTTTACATCTGCGCACGCGCCCCTGCCACTCAGTCTTCACCGCAGTGTCTTCAATAAAATGGCGTTGGAGATCTCGATACGCGCATGTGCGAACACTGGCGCTATTAATGAAGACAGAATTACTGTGGCAATACGTACGCACTGCCAACAACAGCAATGGCAACGCGGTATTCAAATAAAGAAAAGGGGTCACATCATAGAGGACGCCTGAGGATGAATAAACGTCGAGGACCTGACCCACATAGGCCCGTCCTCATTGTACCTGTCAAAGTGCAGGGCATTTCTACAACTTTGACTAAAGATATTTCATCAACTAAGCATTGGATCTTTCTAGAACATGTATGCCTGGATTCAGCATCTTACTGCCTGTATGGCACTGCCTTATGTTCATATTGAAAAATCCTGGTGGTTGGACCTCTTTAACATCTATAAGGCCGAGGCCACACGGGGACTACTGCGCTCCCCTCACATGACACTCGGCTGTCGAATGTCATGAGAGTGTCCCTGTGACTGAGGTCCGTTCATGCGAGCGGACCTTAGCTGGGGAGGGGCGGGCCGGTGCTGAGGAGAAGCAGTCCGGCACTGAGGAGGGGCGGTCCGGCACTGAGGAGGGGCGGTCCGGCACTGAGGAGGGGCGGGCCAGCACTGAGGAGGGGAGGGAGTTATCTCCCTTTTTCCTCCGTAGCCGACTATTGCCATTCTCGCCCTGTACTCGCGATACAACTGTGTACTGTGAGTGCAGTGCGATTTTTCTCTCGCCCCTTGACTTGAATGGGTGCGAGAGAAACAAGACTCACATTACAGTTGCAGCATGCTGCGATTGTTTTCTCGGTCCGATCACGGCTGAGAAAATAATCGCTCATGTGTGCAGACACAAAGGCTAACATTGGTCCGAGTGGAATGCGATGTTTTATTTCACTCCACTCGCACCGTTTTTTCACCGTGTGTCTTAGGCCTTACATTGTATATACCGATACAGCCCCTTTTTTCATGTGTGCATGCATAATAATATCTGTTTGGATATTCCATGTTTTATTGGTCTGCACAGTATTTCATGCAATATCTTTGTGTCTAGGGACCCTTAGGGCAGCATTTTATTGCAGTTTATTTGCTCACTCAATATGGCAGTTTCATTGCTCTACACTCTTCTATAAGTGTAGTGGGGGATGTTTCTTTACCACACTGTGTTGGCTTTAGTTGATTTTAATGTGTGTCATTCTATTGTGTATATACAGTATATATATTTTTCCTTACTGAATAAATATTTAATTTTGTGATATTTATGTATCCTGCTGATGCCTCTTTTTTCAGCACATTTTTTTCTTTGTGATGTCTTTGACCTTTCCTTACGCCGGCGCATTACAGTACTTTGACTGTCCTTGATCCTTCTAGTGATGTTTCTCGAGAATAAAGTCTAAATTCTCATAGCTTCCCTTCAAGTGCACAGAATGCCCTACAGATAAGCGGGCTTTACACGTTGCGATATCGGTATCGCTAGAGAGCGTACCCGCCCCCGTCGAATGTGCGTCACGGGCAAATCGCTGCCCGTGGCGCACAACATCGCTTACACCCGTCATACGGACTTACCTTCCCTGTGACGACGATGTGGCCGGCGATCCGCCTTTCTAAGGGGGCGGTTCGTGCGGCGTCACACGGCAGCCATCCAATAGCAGAGGAGGGGCGGAGATGAGCGGCCAGAACATGCTGCCCACCTCCTTCCTTCCTCATTGCCGATGGACGCAGGTAAGGAGATGTTCGTCGTTCCTGCGGTGTCACACACAGCGATGTGTGCTGCCGCAGGAACGACGAACAACATCGTACCTGCAGCAGGAACGATATTAAGGAAATGATCGACGTGTCAACAATCAACGATTTTTGACGTTTTTGCGATTGTTGATCGTCACTCCTTGGTGTCACACGCTGCGATGTCGCTAGCGGCACCGGATGTGCGTCACTAACGACGTGACCCTGACGATATATCGTTTGCGATGTCGTAGCGTGTAAAGCACCCTGCAGTGAAACACACTCGCTGCCATTGCGCAGTAGCAGCTTTCAGACTTTTTGGGGATGAGTCAATAAAGAGTCTCCACTCGCTCACATTGTAATCAATCTTAATTTTTTTTCCCATCATCCCAGAAACATCAGTACAATACACTAGAGCGACATCCTTAAAAAATATGGTAGGACTTCCTTTTCTCTGCTTCCGTATCATGAAAAACAGGTACCAGGAGCTAGCAGGTTCTTTTCCTTTAGTCTCGCGCCTAAAAGTTCTGCTGAATGCTTAGGACGGTCCAAATATCTGACGAATTGATTTAATCTGAACTGTTAAAAAAGCTGTGGCTCTTTGGAAATAGTGTAAAAGTCTTCATAAGAATCTGACTTTTCAAGTTTGGAATCATCAAGTTTCTCTGGAAGGGAAGAGACAGGTATACCTGGACTGTGAGGCACATGGCAAATCGCTGACGGGAGGTCTGGGTATATAGCATATTTATCAGATAAGACACACTTTTCCTCCCAAAAATTTGGGAGGAAAATGAGGGGTGCGTCTTATAATCCGAATGTAACTTACCGGGGAAAGAGGAGATGCTGCGGGATGCGGGCGGTGCACTGTGCGGACGGTGAAGCAGGGGCCGCCATTCTGAAAATGTCGGCGGTACGGCTTTCAAATAATGGTACCCAGAGACGGTGCGTACGTTGATGGAGCTCTCGGCACAAGATCTCATCTGCTCACCTTCCGCCTCCGGCCCATTGATCTCCCTCTCCGGAGTCGGCTCGTGCGCAGATGAGATCTCAGCTTGTCATTGAGCCAAGAGATCTATATGCGCAAGTGCAGACTCCAGGCGCTATTTCTTTGAAGCCCACACCGCCGACAGTTTCAGGATGCTCCTCCTGCCTCACAGTGTCTGCAGCGAGCATCTGGGACACCCGCTGCACCGCCCAAAGCATTGCCCTACTGCAGCACTGCCCCTCCCTCCTGTGACCCCCAATCCACCACTGCTGCCCCCCCTCCAGTGAGATATCACCGGATCATAAAACAGACCCCATATTTCCCCCCCTCCCTCCCTTTTTTTTCTTCTCTACATTTGGGGTGCGTCTTATAAAACAAAAAGTACGGTAATTTCCATCTTATTTGTAAAGTTAAATCCCTCCAGGTTACACGTAAAAAGTAGCAATTATCCACCGAAGGTCACGTAAAGGGGTCAAAGTATGGTGCAAAAAAAAGCCTATGGAGTCAGTGTTTGTGAAAAAAAAATGGACAGGATGGAATTTTATTGATATTTATACTGAGTTCAGTGATCAAAAGTACAGTGGAACCTCGGTTTACGAGTAACTTGGTGTGCGAGTATTTCGCTATACGAGCAAAACTTGCTGTAAATTTGTAACTCAGTTTATGAGCAAATACTCACCGCACACACTTCCGGTTCCGTACTTTCACCGCGCGCTGACCTGCTTTTGCAGTTCACACAAACACACACGTGCGCACACAAACACACACACACACGCACGCGCGCACACAAACACACACACACACAAACACACAAACGCTTTGCTGTAAGAACAAATACTCACCGCACACACTTCCGGTTCCGTATTTTCACCGCACTCTGACCCGCTCTTGCAGTCCGCACACACACACACACATACATACAAACACACACATATTATGCTCACCTTACCTTCCATTCCGTTCCCTCGCCGGCCTCCTGGTCCTTGTAGTTCGCTGGTGCAGGATGTGTATCGGGTACCAATTGAAACTGTGGAGGAACTTCCACTGTCAGCTGCTTCTCAAAGGCAGCACGCTGTCCAATCAGAGGCAAGCGGCTCATGCCTTTGACGTCAGCGCTCTGGCAGTTGACGCTCCAGCATCGGTCGCGGGTTACCCGATACACATTCTGTACCGGCGAACTACATGAACCAGGAGGACGGTGTGGGAACGGAAGGTAAGGTGAGCATAATGTGTGTGTGTTTGTGCATGTGTGGAATGGGGACCAGGATGGGACATTGAACAAGTTGTGGAACGAATTGTCTGAGCTTGCATTATTTCCTATGGGATATTTTGCTTTGTTAGACGAGTAACTTGGTTTACAAGCCACTCCCAGAACGGATTGTTCTCGTAAACCAAGGCTCCACTGTATATAAAAAAAAATCACCTCTAACTCAAACAATTTAACCCTTGCAGACCTGGGTAACACTCTCTTCTAATCTCGATCCATATTTAGCCTCTTACATTTTTTATTCTTTACCAAGATTGAGACTTTTCCCTGACATGGCTACATGGCATGAGGTACGGCGAGCCTCACTCATCCTGACAGCGACAAGGCTGCGAGTGGACGGATACATGACTGATGTGTTTTCAGTACGAGCGTCTTTCCCAATCTTTCCGGCTGCACTGACTCTTATGGACATGCCAGTCCTCGTTTTCTTCCAGTGCACAGATTGGTCGCAGGAGAATACCGCAGTAATGGGATGCACATGTTCAAAGCTGGAAAATAATTAGGATCACCAGTCAATCCAGAAGCTGGCGGAGAAATATAAAACATAAGCTCCTGCACATCTTCCACGCACGGAGCGCTCTTATATTGTGTCTCCATGTGACCGAGAGATGAGCCTGAAGCACATGGCATGCTACAAATGGGCTGGTAAATAGTAATTACAGCAATCCCGTACCACAGATGTGTAATTGTAGCCACATGGGGTTGAATAAAACATTAAACTATACATTGACTATAGCAGGGGGTGGTAATTACTGTACCATTCACCATTACATGGTTCTACTACTAATGTTCCTATCAGTGTGTAATTATCTGGTAGACCATTGCACCGCCGAGCGTCAGAAGTCTGCAATTCCCAGAACTTGAAGTGCGCGTTTATTTTCATAAACATTTCATAGTTTATCTATACATAAAAGATTAATAGAGTTAATTTCCTGGTCGGCGGATAAGCAGGCGCTCCTAAGTACTGCGCACGCCTGGATATGCACTCGAGATGTGAACAGAGAAATAAGAAAGGTGGTAGGTAAGGCTAGGTCCACATTTCCGTTGTTTTGCATCAGTCACAATCCGCCGCTCTGATAAACAACGGATCCGTTTGGCAGATTCCGTTGTTTTCCACCATTTACTTGTATGAGCGGCGGATTGTGACTGATGCCTTGTGTTGCATCCGCCGCCCGACTGATGACTCATGGAACGACTGACTGTCGGGCGGCAGGAACACAGCATGTAGCGTTTTTTGAGCAGCGGAATCCTTTTGATTTTGCAGCGCATGCGCTCTCTCGGCGGTTGAACGATCAGCTGATCGCCCGGCAGCCGCCTTCTTTAAGCGATCAGCTGATCGTTAACAATAGCCGGCCGCCGGGAGATCATCTGTTCGCTCTCAAAAGCCGGCGGCCGGCTTCTGAGAGCGAACAGATGATCTCCCAGCGGCTGGCTAATGAGAGTGATCAGCTGATCGTTCTCTCTCTCTCTGTTTTATAACGGAATCCGCTTTCTCTTCCAATACTTGGCATCCGTTGTACAACGCATCAGTCACAAGCGTCAAGCAACGCATGTGACTCATGCAAAACAACAGAAATGTGAACCTAGCCTAAGGGAAATACTGTGCATGTGCTGGATGTATCCTCTGGATCTAAATAGAGGTGGTCGGCTTGAGAGCTACTGTGCATGCGCTTAATATAGCCTCTGGATCTGAATGGGTGGGTTTGAGAACTACTGTGCATGCGCTGGATATATCCTCTGGATCTGAATAGAGGTGGTGGGTTTGAGAACTACCAGACCTGAATAGAGAGGAGAGGTGGCCAAGGGTGGGAGATTCTGTGCATGCAATGGACCCATCCTATAGACCCCCAATATAGAACAAGAGAGATAGGCAAGGACAGGAACTGTAGCATGTGGGCTAAATTTTTTATTCAGGAATGTAGGCTACAAAGAGGTGGACGTTTATGTGCATGCGCTGGACCTGAGTATAAATATGAATAGAGGATAAAAGAGAGGTGAACAGGGATCGGAGCAATTGTGGATACACTGTACCTGACCTATAGACATGACTAAGGAAACATGTACGGGAGCTAATGTACATGCGCTCTCCAGAAAACACTAAAACTGTAGGATAGAAGTCCTGTGGTGGCTGCAACTCCTGATAATGAGAAAGAAACAACCCTGTAGGACAAAATCGAAAAATGGGGCACGCCACATCGACTTACTTTGTTTTTGCCCATTTTGGCGCTTGGCTGTAGTAGATGAAAATGGGAATACCCTGCAAATCATTTGCTCGACTCATTTTGAACAGAGTTTGTGTAAAATCATCCAGATCAGTATACAAAATACTGCTGAAAAGCTGTGGAAACGAACAACAATGGAGGTGCCAAGCACATCTCACCGTGTAATCTCCTTGTCTGCCCAGATATTCAACAGATAAGTAGAGACGAGTGGTCCTGTGAAAGTTTGGTTTGGCGGGGTCAGCTGAAGTCAGGTTTGATATCCAAACTTGACCTGAATCCTAATGGAAGTCACTAAATAGGCAGTTCGGGTCTCCGCCCACATGCACCCATCCATAAACAGAACAATGTCTAGGGCAGGTGGATGGGAATTCTCCTTTTTTGTGTGTGTGTGTGGGGGGGGGGGGGGGGCGCTAAATTTTCTTGTGCTCCATGTTGGTCTTCGCAGATGGCTCAGCGTGATCCCATGTGATCATCTGCCTGAACCTATATAATTGTCTTGGTAGTAAAGAGTTTAGTGTTTCTAGTCCTGCCCGCCTGCGGTCTACGGGCCCTCTGCTACCTGTTTTTGGTTCTCTGGGACCTCGGCTACCTTTCTTTGGGCCTCCGGGACCTCTGCTGCCTGTTTTTGGGCCTCCAGGACCTCTGCTGCCTGTTTTGGGCCTCTGCTACCTGTCTTTGGGTTTTCAGGACCTCTGCTACCTGTCTGCGGGCCTCTGGGACCTCTGCTACCTATCTGTGGGCCTCTGGGACCTCTGCTACCTATCTGTTGGCCTCCGGGACCTCTGCTACCTATCTGCGGGCCTCCGGGACCTCTGGTATCTATCTGCGGCCTCTGGGACCTCTGCTACCTGTCTGCGGCCTCCCGAACCTCTGCTAACGGTCTGTGACCTCCAGGACCTCTGCTACCTGACTGCGACCTTGGCTACCTGTCTGTGACCTCCGGGACCTCTGCTACCTGTCTGCGACCTCCGGGACCTCTGCTACCTGTCTGCGACCTCCGGGAACTCTGCTACCTGTCTGCGACCTCCGGGAACTCTGCTACCTGTCTGCGACCTCCGGGAACTCTGCTACCTGTCTGCGACCTCCGGGAACTCTGCTACCTGTCTGCGACCTCCGGGAACTCTGCTACCTGTCTGCGACCTCCGGGAACTCTGCTACCTGTCTGCGACCTCCGGGAACTCTGCTACCTGTCTGCAGCCTCTGGGACCTCTGCTACTTGTCTGTGGTCTCTGTGACCTCTGCTACCTGTCTGCGGTCTCCAGGGCATTTGCTAGCTGTCTATGGTCCCCAGGCCCTCTGCTATCTGTCTACGGTCTCCAGGTCCTCCTATGGCTTTCAGCACCTCAGATACCTATTCAAAATCTCCTGTACACTTGCGGTTTTTAATACCTCAGTACCTCTGCTACCAGTTTCCGGTATGCCTCACCTGCCTGCTACAGAGATGCCCGTCTGCCCACCAGATCTTGGGCTTGGAGGCTCCACCTCACCAGGTGAACCTAATGCAGTGCGGTGAAGGTAGAGTAGTATTGGATGGACAGTGCTAAGGGTGCTTAATAATGCTGCAGACGAACCACCCACTCAGGTCCTTACATCAGTCAATACAGACAGATATATTTCATACATGCCAAGTTGTCCCTTTGTTAATCAGATTTTTGTGTTTAAGTTATATATATATATATATATATATATATATATATATATAAAAAAAGCACAAATAGTAATGGTTTCTACGATTCAAGAGCATTGTTTTTACAACAAAATACGGCCTCCGGGTACAGAAGCTCCGCACCACGACACTATTTCTGGTAATGTGGATTTTTGAACCCCTAAAATTGTAACATCTTAAAGTATCAGCAGATTTTTCCATTACAACCATAATAGTTGCTATTTCTGTATGGCAGCTTTGATACTGTGAATAGATTACACTTCCAGGGTGTTTACTCCGCAGCCTGGCACCGCGCTAAACTGTAACGCGCCGAGTATAAACATGTCAGGCCGCTGGCGCGGTGAGTAATTACGCTCGCTCTACTCTGACATCATGTCCAGGGATTACAAGACGCTCGGCCTGAAGCTGGAGAGAAGCCATTACATAACAATCGATAAGTGGCACGAGCACGGAGATGCAAATCTGCACCAGTTTCCTTCTGAGAAATAACTTCCCAGATGACCGAAGCTGGAGACTGGATGGGAGGAAACGGAGAACCAGCAGGTACACCAGAAACATCGTCTTTTTTCCCCACTTTAACCAAAGTGTCTGCATTGAAGTAACTTGGACAGAGCAAGGAAAAAGTAATATAAAGACGACACCCGGTATACACCCTACTGGGAAATTCAGGGAAGTGGGTGACACCACATGGAGTGGCTGGGCACTAGTGTTTCGGCAAGTCGTGGTCAGTTGCCAGTATGATCTTGACATGTAACCAGTGCAACAACAAGGAACGTGACCCTATGGAGGACCCAAAACACTGTGCATTGTAGAGACCCCATTAATGCCAATGAAAACTGTGTAATGCTCCTGTAGCGCCAGAGACGTCCCTGCAGAGACGCTGACTTACTCACCGACTCGGCCGGGTCGCGTCCTCCCCGGCCATCCACATGTACTGCAGTCTCGTTCCCCTCACGGGCCCTATACATGCCACACAAGGTTCCCAGGAGTGCACCTAAGACGCGCGTGTAAACCGGCCCTCCTCTTAAAGGGCCGGTGCGCTATTTTCAGGAAATGCCTATGTATTTAAGGCACACTCCCATTAGGGGAGGTACCGATGCAATGCCTCTAATTAGTCAGTGAGTGTTCCAGTCTGCTACCTAGCTAGTTGTCAGGTCCTGAGCTCCTGTCCAGTTATCCTTGTGTCAGTCTCCAGTACTTGCCTTCTCATACCTGTCTATCCCTGCCGTGCCCACCACTCCTGTCCGTACCCACCTGTCCAGCCTGCCTCAATCACCCTGCTTGTACCCAACAATTCCTGAGTCTGTCTCCTCTCCTGGGGGACAGCTGCCACAGTCCCAGTCACTGTCCTGGGAGTGGTACATGGCGCTCGTCTTGTGGTGAATGCTTATTTAACCCCTTCAAACTAAAAGGTAAGCTCAGGTCTCCCCTGTGGTCCAGTGGGTGCACTTATCCCACTCACGGCCTCTACACCGGCCGCGAGCGTTACAGCTACCTTTCACCTGGGGTGGCGCTGCAGAGGAATTGAACGCTTGCCCTTCAGGACTCTACAATTAAGAACTGTTCAAAGCAGATTACTCTATTACCATTACTGAAACATGGCAGCAACATCGCATATCCTTTCAGGGCATGCTGGGAGTAGTGGTTTTGAAAAAAACTGTCCATCACTTGTGTAACGTTACACAGCTATTCGGAGTCCTGGTACATGACGTACTGCAGGATAACTCCATAAAGGCGGGACACTGGCTTGCATCTGCATTATCACTACCCCTGGGAGAACGGCCTATAGGGAGCATCAGGCATCAATGCAATGTCCTAGACACTGATCCCACTGACCACCTACTATGGAGCGAGCGCAGAGCGTGCCCCAAACATCCCACAATAAACAGACGGCATCCAAGTGGAACAAATTTCCGACTCCTCAGCAGTAATATAATGGGATCTCCAGCAGTGTTATACGAGCACAGTGGCCTCATACACAGCACATGGGCCAGTTACCAGGAGCGGCTGGATTTACGAGTCTGGCCGCAACTTCTGGATGTCGGGAGGAAGTAGAAATGCTGTGCAAGACCAGAGGCGCACAAGTCAACTGCACCTAAAGGGGCGTTCCACTATTATATGACATCTGTCAATCCAAAAATAATATTGCACTGGCACCAAGCTCCTCCGTCTGCCCTTGGTGCAGACAATATGGAGGCCCACAAGGTCCCAGTCGTGACCACAAGTGGGAAATATTGGTCTGAACTCAGCCGTAATGGCACAATACACAGAAATAATGCCAGGAAGCTCGAAGTTGCTGTTTCTTCATTTCCCCAATATATCAGTGGGGATTATCTCGCGTTGTAAATGTTACTTCCCTACAGTTGGGATTTATGGTGTGGAATAAACCGTACGTTACATGCAGCGACATTTACAGGAAAATAAAGCAGCAGGGCCCCGTCTTGCATATTTCTGCTGTCACTGATCTGCACATGGCTGGCATTTTTTATGGAGCGTCACGGGAAAGGGCTCGGCTCCAGATCCGCTCATTAGTCTCCGCTTCAAATATCAATAGCTGACAATTACGATCAAGCTGATGTAAATCGCTCTATTTATGCATTGCAGATGCTGAGATCACTTCTGCCTCCGACTTGACCTTTACTGTGAGTGAAGTGCGCTGTGCACATGGCTGCTGGAGCCGCAGGACGGGAGCTTGTGTGAGATGCACAGTGAAGAATGATCAGCGCCTTCTGCGCCTCTTACCCGTCACTATGAAGGAGCTCACGTTTCCTTCACCGGATCGCAAGGATTTCTGATCCCCAGTGAACACAGATCGGATTTTAAAGCCTCGATCCCACATACGTTCAAAACAGACGAGTGCAAATCGATGGGGAAAAACAAAACAAAAAAACACGGATTGCACTCACACCAGTTATTCAATGAGGCGAGGTATTCCTCAACTGTAATCGAGCTGCGGAAAAACAAATCTAAGCCTCCTGCGTATGGCCGCATGTTTTGCACGCGACTTGCCAACTAGAGTTGAGCGGATTGCTAATAATCCGGGTCCAGGTCAGATTCGGATCGGATTCTGAAACCACGCGGATCCGAACTTTTACAGTTCGGGTCCGCTCAACACTATTGCCAACGCAAATCTATGAGAGCGAGGAAAAAAAATCAGACGGCACACGGATAGTGCGTGTGCGGTTCGATTTGTTTTCTCGTACCCATATACTTGCATTGGCGAGACTCGAACAATATATATTCACATAACTTCCCAACCAGAACCCTCCTGGAAACCAATATGATAGATAGATAGAGGGATAGATAGATAGAGGGATAGATAGATAGAGCGATAGATGAGGGATAGATAGATAGAGGGATAGATAGATAGATAGAGCGATAGATGAGGGATAGATAGATAGATAGAGGGATAGATAGATAGATAGATAGATAGATAGATAGATAGAGGGATAGATGGATAGATAGATAGATAGATAGATAGATAGAGCGATAGATGAGGGATAGATAGATAGATAGAGGGATAGATAGATAGAGGGATAGATAGATAGAGGGATAGATAGATAGAGGGATAGAGGGATAGATAGATAGATAGAGGGATAGAGGGATAGAGGGATAGATAGATAGAGAGATAGAGGGATAGATAGATAGATAGATGAGGGATAGAGGGATAGATAGATAGATAGATAGAGGGATAGATAGATAGATAGATAGATGAGGGATAGATAGATACATAGATAGATAGATGGATAGATAGATTCATAGATAGATAGAGGGATAGATGGATATAGGGATAGATAGAGGGATGGATAGATAGAGGGATGGATAGATAGAGGGATAGATAGATAGATAGATAGATAGAGGGATAGATAGATAGAGGGATAGAGGGATAGATAGATAGAGGGATAGAGGGATAGATAGATAGAGGGATAGATAGATAGAGGGATAGATAGATAGAGGGATAGATAGATAGAGGGATAGATAGATAGAGGGATAGATAGATAGAGGGATAGATAGATAGAGGGATAGATAGATAGAGGGATAGATAGATAGAGGGATAGATAGATAGAGGGATAGATAGAGGGATAGATAGAGGGCTAGAGGGATAGATAGAGGGATAGATAGATAGATAGAGGGATAGATAGATAGAGGGATAGAGGGATAGATAGAGGGATAGAGGGATAGATAGATAGAGGGATAGATAGATAGAGGGATAGATAGATAGATAGATAGATAGATAGATAGAGGGATAGATAGAGGGATAGATAGATAGATAGATAGATAGATAGAGGGATAGATAGAGGGATGAATGGATAGATAGATAGATATCCTGCTGCTATAATGACCCAACCACCCTACATATTATACACTTGCACCCTTTAGTGCCTTTTAAGGGTGTTGAGCCTGGTTTCACCTAATAAATAAAAAAACATGATGCCCTTTTTTATTTTTTATAAACAGCAAAGGTAAAGCAGAGAGCTGGGGGCTGATATTATCAGGCTGAGAAGGTCCATGGATATTGGGCCCTTCCCAGACTAAAAATAACAGCACTGATATTCCTAACATCACCGCTCCTCACAGTCGCCGTGTCATGCAGGGTGCAACCTCATCCAGGAGTGGCAGCTGCTAAAAGTCTGTGGAGCCTTGTTCTGTGGCTCCGTAGTCTTTGATTTCAAGGAATGTCACTGCAAGTGCTGAACAATGCCGGACATGGGGAAATTTGCTTCTTTTTTTTTTTTTAAAGAAATGGAAATTTACTTTCTAATAAATTGGTGAACGAGGGAAAGTGTCTTGTGTTGATTTCTCTCTTTTTATGTCTTTCAGGTTTCCTTCCCTGGACAATGTCATATAACTTTGACTACGTCGGACCTGCATTGTTTTGTTTTATTTTTATGAATTGGTGAACCGTGGAAAGTGTCGGGGAGTGTTTTTCTTTACTTATTGGTATAGTAATAGGGGTGTCTTATAGACACGTTTCCATTACTAACACCAGGGCTTGATGACATTACACAGCTGACAGCAACTCCAAAAACCATTACCCTGATTGCCAACGCACCAGGCAATCAAAAAGAGCCAGGCAAAATGCCAAAATTAGCACATCTTATGTGAAGCGCCACTTCTAGGGTGTCTGTGGGCTGCTACTTCTAGACTGGGAAAGACCCAATAACTATGGACCTTCCCAGCCTGATAATACCAGCACCCTGCTGTCTACTTTACTTTTGCTGGTTAGCAAAAATAAGGGGGAACCCACGTTGTTTATTTATTAGGCGACATGAAAGGCACTAAAAGGTGCCAGTTTATTTATGGGACATAATATAGCTGCAGGATATCTATCATCATTTGTTTGTAATTTTAGATTTGATTGCTTTGTACATTCTTGCTGGTTATCAGAAATAATAAAGAGTATTCGGATGTTAATACATTGCATAAGCATGTCATACAGATGCTAGGTGAGAGAAAAATCGTACTTGCATAGCATAACATATGTAAAACCCTCATCCCACTTTTGGGATGAGTATTGGAGCACTTATTTATACACTAGAGGGAGCGAGGCTCTACTTGTATGACTTCCAAGATAAGCGGAGTTGGGGGAGCGTTACAGCGCTGGTCTTGGTTCTTGCTTCCATAGAGTTAAGGCTGAGTGCACATTGCATTTGGGCACATACAGTCCGGGATCTTCACCCAGCATATGCTCTAATGTTTCTATAGATGCCCGTTCATCTGATTGAGGCTAAAGGTGCCTTCTTCTGGCCTTCTCTTGGCTGGACTACTTATATATACGTCTTATGGTGGAGAAAACCACAACAGATCATGGCTATAAACACTGGGTGAGCTTAGCACGACTAGTAGACATGGAAGCCTCCTATGAAGAGAAAGCTAACGCTTGGGGGCCCAAAGAAGGGTGGGTGTAGGAACATCCACTAGCCACTGTGTCTATATAACATTAACCCTGAGGTTTTAAGAATTGACGGCTAATGACATGGCTATGGCTCATCGGCATGACTTTCATAGCGACTGTCTAAGGGACGGATTTGCTCCCAGGACTTGATAAGGCCTTAAAATAAAGCACAAGTCAACATCTTCTGTCTGATCATCTGCCCGGTAACTGTCCCTCTGGGCATGAAGAAGCAGCAGAATACAGGGGTAATAGGCTGCTTCTCACACTACGTTTTTTTAACATGCGTCATGAACGTTTTTTTAACGCAAAAACGGATGCAGTGCAAATGCGTTTTCATTTCAATGCATTTGCAATGGACTCGCGTCAACATGCGTTTGCGTGCGTTATAGTGAGGATCCAGCGAGTTGCAGTTTTTTAACTTTTTTCAAAAACGTTACTTGTAGCGTTTTTGAGCTGCGTCCAAATACTGCAAGTTGCTGGATCCTGACTATACTGCACGCAAACGCATGTGAACGCTGGCATGCTGATAGACAGGATCCTGCTTGCTCTACTGAGCATGCCCAGAAACCAGCCTGGCGTGATCAGTCTCTCTCTCCCCCTCCCTCTTTCCCCCTCTCTCCTCTCTCTCTCCCCCGCCTGAGAGCGGCGGACGCTCGTAACCAAGGTAAATATCGGGTAACCAAGCAAAGCGCTTTGCTTAGTTACCCGATGTTTACCTTGGTTATGTGTGCAGGGAGCAGGCAGCCCGGCTCCTACCAGCTATGGACGCTTGTAACCAAGGTAAATATCGGGTATCCAAGCAAAGCACTTCGCTTAGTTACCCGATGTTTACCTTGGTTACCAGCGTCTGCAGCTGTCATATGCTGGCTCCCACTCTATCACGTTCAGTTGCCCTCACTCCCGATCACATGACATCAATGCCCGCCCATAAGCTTCAAGTGGCAGGATCCTGCAAAATAACACATGCGTTTGCATGCGTTTTTCTTTGTAAAAACAGGTTCCACTTTTACAGCAAAAAAACGTTCATGACGCATGCTAAAAAAACGTAGTGTGAAAGCGGCATAAGATGATACATGGTGATTGTTCTGTATCGTGCTGTAGAGAGCCGCTCTTTCTCAGTGGTGATGCACATAAGGTGTCTCTTCTCTCATTTTATGATGCACAAAGCTTCCGGAACACCTAAAAATAAAACTTTATTTACCAGAGAACATCGCTCATCACCATGTGTTTGCAAGCCTGTGTAAAAGTATTGGCGTCTGTCCAGACGCCCCTATTAATGCACGTGTCATATCAAGACAGGTGAATAATTACACACAGCCGCTGCGAGGACGGACACCAACATGCTACACGATATTTATACCAGCTGTAATGTGCTGATATTTCAAGGGCATTTCCATTCTCATTCGATTGCGAGGTTTTTTTCTTTTAGCTTTTGCAACTTCTTACTTTTACAAGAGTGACAACAAGAAGCGACCATGCTATCTACTAGATTAGAGGTTGTCAGACATCTGTCCAGGCTCCTTTTAGATGAATAGGTTTGGCTACCGCTGCAGTGACCGGCACAAAGCCGCCATTCTGGGACCTGGCAAAGAGAAAAAAGGGGTGACCACCCCAGAGATGCACTAACGGCTGCAGCTTTCTACTGACGCTGTCATATCCAAGGATTATAACTATGGCTCCACAGCCTATACTTTCTATATGTTTACTAGTGATTGCAGATGGAAAGGCTCTATAAAGGCCAGTGAAAGGCCGCTGGTTATTAAAGTGTCAGCGTTTCATCTGAGCTGTATAGAAAACTATCTGGGAGATTCCACGTGTCCGTGTAAATCATATATCAGGCAGCCAGTAGCCTGATATGAGCAGATAATATGTATGTGTGCGCAGTGCAGGAAACGACACGCGCTCCCCGCACCAGGTTCTCATTATCGTGCATTCTTCAGGCCAAGCTTCATCCTTCACCTGTATAAATCACTGCAAGAAAAACTCCTGTAACTATACACTCCGCAAAAATGTATAGGGAGGAGAGCAGTGCCCCCCTTATAGCTGCCTACAGAAACTGCACTCCTCCAGGAGCTACTGGCCAGGGCAAAGGGGGGAGAGGACATTTAAAGGGAACCAAACATCAGGATTTTGGTATATAAGGTGCAGCCAGTGCAGCACTGGCACTATCAGGCACAGGCTGTATATACCATTAGTGGGGAGCTCGGATGTTTAGGCTGTGAAATCCAAGTTTTTAAAAATTCATCATGTTTTTGATTGACATGTGCACTTCTCCAGATAATATCCGGGCGGGTTATGCACATGATTCCCGCCCCCCCTCCCCCTGTTCCTCCCTCTCTCTGTCTGTATGCAAATTTCTCTATTCAGTAACACGGTGTTGGAGTTGGCGCCTGCGCATAGCGCTCATCTCCGGCGCCATGTTTCTGAACCCGCATTAGAGAGGGCGGCGCATGCGCCCTCGCTTCTTCAAATCTCGTTATGACCGCTGGAGCGCGTGCGGTGTCACAACAGGACTGGAGAACAGCTGATCTTACCGATTAGCTGCAGCTACGATATTGTCTGCTGCAGCTAATCGGGGTAAGATCAGCTGTTCTCCAGTCCTGTTATGACCGCGCGCGCTCCCGCGGTCACAACGAGATCTGAAGAAGCGAGGGCGCATGCGCTGCCCTCTCAGGCACAAAACTGGGTAATGCGGGCTTCAAAAACATGGCGCCGGAGATAAGCGCTATGCGCAGGCGCCAACTCCGACGCCGTGTTACTGAATAGAGATATTTGCATACAGCCAGAAAGAGGGAGGAACGGGGGGGGGGGGGGATCATGTGCATAACCCGCCCGTTAAGGTGGGAGCTGCTGGACTGGATGACAGAACCATCGTGCTTTGGTCATCCAAGTGACCCATAAATGCTCCACCTGTGCAGATAACACAACTCGCAGCTGAGACCCCCAGCGATCAGTTGCAATGGATGGATGAACAGGTAACGAGTGTTCAATCCCCCTGCAGCACCGCCTCAGGTGAAATGCAGTATTACACAGTGAAAAGGGTCTTGTTTTGATTTCTCTCTTTTTATGGCTTTCAGGTTTCCTTCCCTGGACGATGTCAGATACATTTGACTATGTCGGATCTGCATTGTTTTTTGCTTTTTTTAATGAGTTGGCGAATCAGGGAAAGTGTTGGGAAGTGTTTTTTAAACATAAATTATTTTTGTGTATGTGTTTTTCTTTACTTACTGGATTAGATGCCTTTCCATTACTAACTCCAGAGCTTGATGCCAACTGAAATTACACAGCTGGCATCAACTCCAAAAACCATTACCCCGATTGCCACTGCACCAGGACAAATCAGGAAGAGCCAGGCAAAGTACCAGAATTAGGACATCTAATGATGCGCGACTCCTAGGGCGGCCGTGGGCTGCTACTTCTAGGCTGGGAAGGACCCACTAACCATGGGCCTTCCTAGCCTGATAATACCAGCACCCAGTTGTCTGCTTTACCTTTGCTTATTATCAAAAATAAGGGGGACCCCATGTAGTTTTTTTTTTTATTTACTTATTAGGCCACATGAAAGTTACTAAAGGGTACAAGTGTATAATATGTAGGGAAGATGTGACATTATATAGCTGCAGGCTATTTATCTGGAAAAGGGGTTATCCAGAAAGGAGCTGCTAGCATGGCATGCTCCAGCCACTTGCCGAGTCTCCAGCATTCCTATCAAGCACCTGTCCTAATAATCACTTGTATGATACATACCAAATCCAGTCAAGCAGCCAAGACAGTAGTAATTCTCAGCTTCAGATGAATTTATAAAATCAACAGGCTAGATAATGCCTGGATGTACTGGGTCCTTTAAAGAGAAGAGAAAAACTAAGAAGTTGGCAATTGGAGGACTGGTCCAAGAGGCAGGACCCCGGTGATTCTCTACACCCCAATCCCCATGACTGACAGGTCTATCCGTGTGTGTGTGTGTGTGTGTGTGTGTGTGTGTGTGAGTGTGTGTGTGTGTGTGTGTGTGTGTGTGTGTGTGTGTGTGTGTGTGTGTCTGCAAATCAAAAAAGTCAGTGGAGCCTCTGTTAGGAGTCTCGACATAGAAACTAGCCAGATATCCCTCCGGGAAGGACCTAGCCAAGGAGTGGCTCTTTTTAGGAAACCACCAATACCCACCATATTAAGTGACACTTTTAGACAATATCCCACTCTTTGACAAGTTTAAAGATATGACAAGGGAAATACCAAGGCCAGGTATCCATCCACAGACAGCTGTTTCGGGGTATTGCCCCTCATCAGTGTGGAGTAGGATTCTGGCCAGGTGGGAGCAATGCCTAGTAGACCAACAAGACAAAACAATCACTGATCTCGGGGAGACCAGCCAGAGAAAACACTGTGTTGAGCGCCCTCGTTGGCTGCCGGCAGTGTTTTCTCTGGCTGGTCTCCCGGAGATCAGTGATTGTTTTGTTTTGTGTGTCACTCTGGGAAGGTAGGACGGTGACAAGCTGCTGGTGACCTGCCTTGGATTTGTCATCTCAGAGGCGTAGTCCTTGGCCGTAACCTGAAACAGTGTTTTGGGCTTTCAGAGTAAAACCTACCTGGCTGCCAAAACTCAGCCAATATCCGATTCATGCTGCTTGTGGTTCGGGCAGCAAATATCAACTGACAGGCTCCCTTTAAGTTACTTTGTAACACTATTTTTTTCGGCACATTCTATTGATGGAGCCTGCAGTGTAAAGAATGGCAAATTTCCTTTTAGTCGTCATTGGTACGGTAATTATATAATATAACTGTGTCTTTCTTCTTCTATACAGGTCTGAGTTTCTGTAAGGACTCATTTTTATGATGAGAGGCCAATCCTATGACTGGGAAATAATCGTGCTCCCTGCCGAGCATGAAAAAGCAAGAGCCTAAATACAGACGGCAACAAATAAAGTTATTTTATGAATCATAGCAGAAAATTAATTAGGTTTGCAGAGGCTGGAGGAGAATTATTTTTGATGCAGTAGCCATAAGGGTTGAGAAACCTAATTACTGTGCAAATTAGTAACAGTGACTGCGGTAGAACAGGACATTTTGGGTGGCTGCATGGGCGGCAGCAGCGCAACTCCTACAAATCATGTTCCCCAAGCTCGACATTCAGTGGTAACAAATCATTGGGTTATATAACATCACAGCAACTAAAAGGGAGGCTCAACACAGGGTTCTCCAAGGATAGGAAAAGTTTTGGATAGGTGGGTAAATATTCTACAGGAAACTGACAGACGCAGGAGAAACTGCGCTAGAGGTAAAGACAAACACACACATATATACAGTCATGGCAGAAAGTGTTGGCACCCTTGAAAGTGTTCCAAAAAAGAAGTGTTACTTATCTTGTTATACACCTGTTTATTTTCTTTGTGTGTCTTTGAACAACAAAAAAAGGCAAATTACTGTAGAGATCATTTTACCCAAAACTCCAAAAATGGGTCGGACAAAATTGTTGTCCCTCTCAACTTACCATTTGGCTGCACATCCTTTGGAATAAATAACTGCATCAGTCGCTTCCTATTCCCATCCACAAGCTTCTTACTCCTCTCAACTGGAATCTCGGACTTTTCTTTATAAACTGATCCAGGGCTCTCATATTTGGAGGCGTCTTCTCTTGACCCAACAGCAATTTTAAGATCTCGCCCCAGGTGTTCAATGGGATTTAGATCCGGACTCCTTGCTGCCACTTCAGATCTCTCCAGCATTTTGTTTCCATTCCTGGGGGCTTTTTGAAGTATGTTTCAGCTCATTGTCCTGCTGGAATAGCCATGACCTAGAACACAGCCCCAGCTTTCTCCACTTTACACTACATTGCCACCCAAAATCCTTTGGTAATCTTCAGATTTCATGATGCCTTGCACACAGTCAGGCCACCCAGTGCCAGAAGCAGCAAAACATCTCTGACCTCCACCATGTGTGACTGTAGGTCCTGTGTTCTTTTCTTTGTAGGTTTCATTTCGTTTTCGGTAAACAGTGGAATGATGTGCTTTACCTAAAAGCTCTATCTTGGTCTCATCTGTCCACAAGATGCTTTCCCAGAAGGATTTTAGTTACTCATTTTGGCAAAGTGCCGTCTACCTGTTTTAGGTCTGTGTCAGCAGTGGGGTCCTCCTGGGTCTCCTCCATAGAGTTTAATTTAATTTAGATGTGGACAGATAGTTTGCGCGGACACTGATGCACCCTGAGCCTGCAGGACAGCTTGAATTTCTTCGGAAATCGATTGGGGTGGCTTATCCACCATCCGGACTATCCTAGTTTGCACCTTTTCATCATTTTTTCTCTGACATCCATGTCCAGGAAGATTAACTACAGTGCCGTGGGTTGTAAACTTCTTGATTATGTTGCGCACCATAGACAAAGGAACTTCAAGATCTCTAGAGATGGACTTGTAACCGTAAGATTGTTGATATTTTTCAACAACTTTGGTTCTCACATCCTCAGACAGTTCTTTTCTCTGTTCTCCATGCTTAGTGTCGCACACACAGACACACAATGCAAAGATTGAGTCAATGTCTCTTGTTTTATCAGGTTCCAGGTGTGATTTTCATATTGTCCACACCTGTTACTTGCCGCAGGGGAGTATCACATACTTGGAACAAAGTTGTTAACCCACAATTTTGGAAAGGGGCCAACAATATTTTCCAGGCCATTGTTGGGGTTTTCTGTGAAATGATGTGCAATTTGCCCATCGCATAACGTAGAATTACTGAATGCAGAAAGCTCCACAGCTCCCTCTAGTGGAGGCTGAAGGCAGCCAGAATGTGACCATTTATCTGCATCTTTGCAGGGGATTTGGAGTTTGCTTTTCTTAAGGTCAAGTCACACATAACGAGATCGTTACTACGTCACAGTTTCCGGATCGTTGTTAAATCGTTGGTGAGATGTCACACAGTCATTTTCCCAACGACTTTAGTAACAATGCAGCGACCTCTATAACGATATCGTTGGTTGTTGGGACCCTGTCACACAGCAGCTATGCAACGATTCCGACCTCGAATAGGGGCGTAGTGATTGACGCTGTAAGCCACGTAGGCGTGCACATGCGTCGCCTTTTCCACACCCCTCCGCTCCGATTGGTGGCCAATACTGCGTTCTGATTAGGCGGCCGGCCTAGAAGGCAACTTTGTATCGCTTCATCCTTTGTCCCTTTTTGAGCCTTGCTTTGAGGATAGAACCTGCGACTTCACCCGGATTCGTTCGTACTTTGTTCCCGGTTGCTTGCTTGCTTTTCGGATCGAAGCTGCATCTGCACCCGGATTCATCCCTCCTTTGTTCTATCCTTAAAGCAAGGCTCAAAAAGGAACAAAGCATGAAGCGATATCCAATCAGAACGCAGTACTGTTCTCAGCACCAACCAATCGGTGCAGAGGAGGCGCGGAAAAGGTGACACAACTACACGCCTAAGTGTCACACTTTAAGTTCTATTCTAGGTCATTAACGAGATTGTTGGTAGGTGTCAAACATACAGATCCATCCTGCCCAGCAGGACTCTAACGAGACAAGAATGGCCCAGGACATTCAGCAACGACCAACGATCTCACAGCAGGGGGCGGATCGTTGGTACGTGTCAAACATAACGAGATCGCTGGTGAAGTCGTTGTTTCGTCACAGAAACTGTGACGTAGCAACGATGTCGTTAGCAATCTCGTTATGTGTGAAGTGGCCTTTAAACTCTTGCAAATGTTATCTCTTATATGCACCTAATCTATCTTGAAGTAATTAGCGTCACTGCTGTCTATGCACTATTAAGGTCAGTGCACCCCTTATAATCTTTCCAAAATCAGCAATTGTTGGACAGAGGAAGGTGTGCATACCAAGTCCAAAATCTAAACTCCTCATTGTAGAGAACTTCAAAATTTTACACCAAGATCTAAGAAACAGGAATATACTGAATGAATTGTAAGTCCCAGGTAGCACCTCTCTCACCTTTCCTTTTACAGCAGTGGTCAGATACGTGTTCTGAATTTTCAGCACATATGCGCACCCCTCCCGAAATTTCCAAGGAGTCGTAAAGATATTGCCACAAACATAAGGAAAACTCATGGGGTTTCTAAGAGGCCACATGTACTTGATACTTCCAAGAAACTCATTTCTACGGATGGTGCAAAATAGTCCGGATACCTTGGAGATGATCTGATCCTTTGTCAGCGCCAAAGGAGAGTTTATATCTTATTCCTAGAAAGTCGGAGATGAAGCGTTCCCCAAAAACTGTCATTGGCTAAGCACAGCATGTATCAGCTATGTACTCGAGCCGCGGGGGAAAGTGTGAAGTGTAGAGGTCAGAGGAAGTAATCAGGGAAGTGGAGGAGGACATGAGAGGAACATAGAAGTATCTGCAATGTGTCTATAAACTGCACTCAATTTTCGGCTTTACTGATTTTGCAATTATTTAGATTTGTGTACACATCGAAAGGAAAATCTAGAAATCTGAAGTTTGTTTTCTGAGAGCAGAGCATTGTGGGAGCTCACATAGCGCTAATCTGTAAGGTCACATGTCACAGTGGGAGGGGCTAAACAGTTGTTTGTTTCCATGAAAAAAAAAAACAACACATGGAGCATTCAAAAAGCAGTAAAGTATCAACCAGACGGGACAGAACTGACAGGTCAGACACCTTCACCATACCTACATATATTATACCATGACCAAGGAAAGGTTAAAACTCTGCTACATAAATGAAGGAGCAGTGAAGAAGGAGAAGAACAGAGGAAGGTAAGGCAGCAAGGAAGGAGAGGAAAAATGCAAGAAATGGAAGGGGAAAAAGGAAGAAAAGAAAGAAAGTAGACATGAATGGAAAAATGTAAAGAAGGGAAAGAAAGCAGAATAGAAGAAGAGAAGCGAGGAATGGAAGTAAGGAAAAGAGAAAGGGGCAAAATGGAAAGAAAAAACTGATTGGCTCGAGAAAGGAAGAACAGAAGAAGTGAAGGGAATGGAGAGAAGAAAGAAAGAGGAGGAAGAGACAGGAAGAAAGAAAGGAAGGAAGAAGGAACAGGAAGGAAGAAGTGGCAGAAGGAAAGGGAGAAAGAAAGAAGGGTAACAAGAAAGAAAAGAGGAAAGGGAGGAAGGAAGAGAGGGGGAGGAAGAGAGGAAGGAAAGGATAAAGGAAAGGAAGAAAGGAAGTAAGGAAGAAAGGAAGGAAGAAAGGAAGGAAGGAAGGAAAGAAGGAAGGAAGAAAGGAAGGAAGAAAGAAGGGTAACAAGAAAGGAAGAAAAGAGGAAAGGGAGGAAGGAAGAGAGGGGGAGGAAGAGAGGAAGGAAAGGATAAAGGAAAGGAAGAAAGGAAGGAAGGAAGAAAGGAAGGAAAAAAGGAAGGCAGAAAGGAAGGAAGGAAGGAAGAAAGGAAGGAAGAAAGAAGGGTAACAAGAAAGGAAGAAAAGAGGAAAGGGAGGAAGGAAGAGAGGGGGAGGAAGAGAGGAAGGAAAGGATAAAGGAAAGGAAGAAAGGAAGAAAGGAAGGAAAAAAGGAAGGAAGGAAGGAAGGAAGAAAGAAAAGAAGAAAGGAAGAAAGAAAGGAAGAAAGGAAGGAAGAAAGAAGGGTAACAAGAAAAGAAGAATAGCGGAAAGGGAGGAAGGAAGAGAGGGGGACGGAGGGAGGAAGGAAAGGAAAAAGAAAAGGAAGGAAGGAAGGAAGGAAGAAAGGAAGAAAGGAAGAAAGGAAGGAAGGAAGGAAGAAAGGAAGGAAGAAAGGAAGGAAGAATGAAGGGTAACAAGAAAGGAGGAAAAGAGGAAAGGGAGGAAGGAAGAGAGTGGGACGAAGGGAGGAAGGAAAGGAAAAAGGAAAGCAAGGAAGAAAGGAAGGAAGAAAGCAAGGAAGGAAGAAAGGAAGGAAGAAAGGAAGGAAGAAAGGAAGGAAGGAAGGAAGAAAGGAAGGAAGAAAGGAAGGAAGAAAGGAAGGAAGAAAGGAAGGAAGGAAGGAAGGAAGAAAAGAGGAAAAGGAGGAAGGGAGGGGGAGGAAGGGAGGAAGGAAGAAAAGGAAAGGAAAAAGGAAAGGAAAGTAAAAAGGAAAGGAAAGGAGAAAGGAAAGGAAGGAAAGAAGGAAAGAAAGAAAAAGAAAAGAGAAAGCAGAGAAATTGTAGGGGCAGAGAAATAAGCAGAGATGACATGACGGGTGTAGTGTGGGTGTTATGTGGATGTCTGGGAGCTGTATACAATGCCGCGATATCTCAGTGGCTACTTCCTTCAGTTGAAGATTGTAACTACATTTCTTTGATATGGATCATGGACATGAAGCAATTTCATAGCCACACAGTGTCCGCCACCTACTCATCCTCATGCCATGCCAGCTGATACCAGTATATGGCACGTGACCCAAACCAATACATCAGCGCAGGGCTAAGCTACACCACATGATGTGATCTCAGCTTGTTTTATGGATCATCATGGCTCTGGACTATGCGCTCCTACAGAAAAGATCTTGATAGCCGAAGGTTTAACTCATTTTTCGTCTCCCTGCCATTAAACTTGCAGTGTTAGGTTATGTTGAGCAGAAGTGGAGAAGCTTCAGTGCGCAGGGCACTGGCTACAATGGTAGGGATTTAAGGGTTGGTGTGTTGTCGTCAGGTACGTAGTCAGCACTTTGAGAATCCTTCACTGGGGAATATGGAAATTAAATCCATAAATCAGTGATGTGGGTTAGTGCCACCCACTTCAACCAACACTTGTAATAGAAGTGACATTATGATTGCCACTTTTTTTTTTTCAATGTGGGCAGAAAAGTATCATTATTGTGTTAGTTTGTCCTCCACTTACATGACAAAGAGGTTTTCTCCAACCAAATTGTTGCTGATTTATTATTAGAGAACATTTTCAGAACTTCCCGCAGGCAGATATGTAATCAGGCAAATTCACTGAGTCTATCATTACAAGGAAACAGTCACTGGGCTGCTTCACCGGCGGGCACCGCCTGCGCCCCCATCCTACTGACATCTACATTGCCATCAAGAGATTTAGAGGAAAAATTAACAATTACTTTCCTGTCCGAGAGATCATAAAACTTCAACCTAACAAGTCCATGTACCAATGCGAGTCATCATGGAAGAGGAGGAATGAAAACATTCTCCTTATTGCTAAAGATCAGTAGTTTACAACCTTCCAAGTTTTCTGGATACGTCCGAACAATACTCCAGCCTCTGGGAGAAAATGAGGTTTAGGGAAAATGTCCCAATTTCTCTGTTACCTTTTCTAAAGTGGCAAAGTCAGGTATCCCTTGTAAACCCCTAATATCAAAAATTAATTCTAAGCTTAAGCATAAAGTTTTAATTTCAAGGTATGACAAGAAAGCAGAAATATATTTTACCAATAACAGAGGGAGGGACACAGGCAGTACTATATGTACACACTTCATTTACAGTGAGAGACAGGGAAGCAGTACTATCTGTATTTATGTCCTTGATGGGAAGCGCAAGGAAGGCAGCACTATCTGTACCTTCATTATTTCCAGGGAAATCATATTATCTGTACACTATTATTAACAGGGAAGACAGAGAGGTAGTATTGTGTGTACCTATCTCATTCATGGGGAGAGCCAGAGAGGCAGTACTATCTGTATCTACATTATTTACGTAAAGAGACAGGAAAGCAGTACTATCTGTATTCTCATCATTGTTATAGGGAGACAGTGAATTGGTAATATCTTTATCCACATCATTTACAAAGAGATAGGCAGATCGTACTATCTGTACCAACATTAACAATGAAAAACAAAAAGGCAATACTATCTGTACTTTAATCATTAACAGGGAGAGACAGAGAGGCAGCACTATATAATTTACAGATAAAAACAGGGAGAAAGTATTATTTATACCCACATTATTAAAAGGAAAAAAAAGCAAGGCAGTACTCTCTGTACATAACTTACAGTCAGAGACAACACAAAGTATATTTGCCATTAAATGAAGAGAATGGGAAGCAGTACTATTTGTGCTTACATTATTTACAAGCAGAGACAGTTAGGCATTATTATATGCACCTTAATTTCAGCAGGAAACAATACTAATCTGTAACTACATCATTTATAGGAGGAAACTGGGAAGCAGTACTGCTTGTACGAGCACCATTTAAGGTCCAGTCACACTAAGCAACTTACCAGCGATCCCAACAACGATAGGGATCGCTGGTAAGTTGCTAGGAGGTTGCTGGTGAGATGTCACACTGCGACGCTCCAGCGATCCCACCAGCAACCTGACCTGGCAGGGATCGCTGGAGCGTGGCTACACGAGTTGCTGGTGAGCTCACCAGCAACCAGTGACCAGCCCCCAGCGCCGCGTGGAAGATGCTGCGCTTGGTAACTAAGGTAAATATCGGGTAACCAACCCGATATTTATCTTGGTTACCAGCGCACGGAGCTACACGTGCAGAGAGCAGGGAGCAGCGCACACTGAGCGCTGGCTCCCTGCTCTCCTAGTTACAGCACACATCGGGTTAATTACCCGATGTGTGCTGCAGCTACATGTGCACAGAGCAGGGAGCAGCGCACAATGCTTAGCGCTGGCTCCTTGCTCTCCTAGCTACAGCACACATCGGGTTAATTAACCCGATGTGTCCTGCAGCTACATGTGCACAGAGCAGGAGCCGGCACTGACAGTGAGAGCGGCGGAGGCTGGTAACAAAGGTAAATATCGGGTAACCAAGGACAGGGCTTCTTGGTTACCCGATGTTTACTGTGGTTACCAGCCTCCGCAGAAGCCGGCTCCTGCTGCCTGCACATTTAGTTGTTGCTGTCTCGCTGTCACATACAGCGATCTGCGCTTCACAGCGGGACAGCAACAACTAAAAAATGGCCCAGGACATTCAGCAACAACCAACGACCTCACAGCAGGGGCCAGGTTGTTGCTGGATGTCACACACAGCAACATCGATAGCAACGTCACAAAAGTTGTTCGTTACCAGCGATGTTGCTAGCGATGTTGCTTAGTGTGACGGGGCCTTTACAGTTAGAGACAGGAAGGAAACACTATCTATATATACATGGAGAGGCAGGAAAAGTGCAGCATCTGCACTCAGTACTTCACCTATCCAAATGATCTATCTACTCCCCTATCATGTAAAGGGCTAGTCACAGAGGTGAAGCTATCTGTGCCAATGTGATTTACCGGAAAGCCATCTGGGACCTGGGGTCAGGGGAAGACATATCACTGGTGCAACCAAGAGGTCAGGGGGTCCATTTCTACACCCAAACCAAGTGGAATACTGCATTATGAGCAATTCTTGGGCTGCAAAGGGCCCATAAATTGTTCTCACACAGGGGCCTTGTTCTGTCTGTGTCCGCCAGTGCCTGGGGTTACCCCTAACAAGGTGACTACTACACCACAGAGTCCTAAGCACAGATCGTGGGTTGTTGCCGCATATTTACCCACAACATTTTAGGGACATAACATTGACAGTTTTTATTGCCAACTAAAGACTAATAATTGTACACCCATTTTGGGTGCAGGTAGCCAGATAAAGGTTTTTTTTCTTTTAAGAGTTTGAACACAAAGAAGAAATATAATAATGCATCCGACAAGAAGAGCTAATAAAGAAGCTGGCTCGACTTCCAGGGATCCGTGAGAACATAGGGATTCAGGCACACCACGTCCCACAGCAAGGGCTGCTGGCCTTACTATATTGGAAGCCATGCAGTGTGATCAGAGCACCAGGCCCCCCTTGGGGAGTCCACATGTGCCTCTTTGATGTAAGAGGGGTACACAGAGTCCTGCAGGGAGCAGTAATTGGTGCAGACAGTGAAATAATGAGACGGCCTTGAATATAGAACAGCACAAACGGTTTCCACACATTCGTTAACCCTTCTACGCATCAAAGTTTACAAGTGAGCGGTTCCATAACAGATCAGCGCCGGTGGGACTTCAGAAAGACCATGATGGGCCAAGTTTTAGAAGATAAAATATTGCTGTATGACGATTTTAAAACCCTAAGGAAAGTCCTCGGCCCCCGCAGTCCCTTCATCAGTCAGGCGTCATACGTATGGACATCATGATCTAAACAGACGCGGGGGCGATATTACAGAACTATCAGGGCTGGAGTGAAGGGGGATTTAGAGGGTGACTATATGCATTATTGTTATGTAATGAATGGAAACGAATGCTCACGAATACCTCTGGCAATAAGTAGGGGACAGAATGGGACCTTGAGCTACAGTGGGGGAAAAAAGTATGTAGTCAACCACCAATTGTGCAAGTTCTCCCACTTATAAAGATGAGGTCGGCCTGTAATTGGCATCATAGGTGACCACAACTAGGAGAGACAAAATGAGAAAACAAATCCAGAAAATCACCTTGTCAGGATCTGAGTCCCTGGCGGCGTAGTGTGTTACTGATGGTAGCCTTTGTTATGGTGGTCCCAGCCCTATGCAGGTCATTCACTAGGTCCCCCAGTGTCGTTGTGGGAATTTTGCTCACCATTCTTGTGATCATTTTGACCCAACGGGGTGAGATCTTGCGTGGAGCCTCAGATCGAGGGAGATTATCAGTGGTCTTGTATGTCTTCCATTTTCTTATGATTGCTCCCACAGTTGATTTCATCACACCAAGCTGCTTGCCTATTGCAGACTCAGTCTTCCCAGTCTGGTGCAGGCTACAATTTTGTTTCTGGTATCCTGTGACAGCTCTTTGGTCCTCACCATAGTAGAGTTTGGAGTGTGACTGTTTGAGGTTGTGCACAGGTGTCTTTTATACTGATAACAAGTTCAAATAGGTGCCATTACTACAGGTAATGAGTGGAGGACAGAGGAGCCTCTTAAAGAAGAAGTTATAGGTCTGTGAGAGCCAGAAATCTTGCATGTTTTTAGATGACTAAATACTTACTTTCCACCATATCTTGCCAAATCAGACACGGTGATTTTCTGGATTTGTTTTCTCATTTTGTCTCTCATAGTTGTGGTCTACCTGTGATGTCAATTACAGGCCTCTCATCTTTTTAAGTGGGAGAACTTGCACAATTGGTGGCTGACTAAATACTTTTTTCCCTACTGAATATGATCATTTTTCCTGCAGTAAAGCTACAAATCAAGGGCAGTAAATAAAAATCAATGGGGAAAACTTACGCAATTCATCAAAGCAAATAACACTTCCTAAAACAGTGTGTGTTGGGGCGTCAATGATCGATTACAGTCATATATATATGACATATGGAAAGGTCTCCGCGGTATAGCACTTTTACAAATGTGCAGAGGCACTTGGGGTTACAATCGGTGATGGGGGACACGGGGTCACTAACAATACAACTGATCAAAAGGAAAGATACATCTGAAATAAATCTGATAAACTCAAAAGCTCAAAAGATGTAATAAATTCAATTCCTGGAAATCTGGAATGGATGTGTTCAATTCTCTTCTAAAATAACAAAATGTGGAAAGAATTGTGTACAAAATATTTCTACAGAGCGGCTAAAGCTGAGTGAGGACTGTAGATGGTTTCTAGGAAGGAGGGATGGTCTCCTTGATGGTAATGACCGGTGATCTATCACGGCTTACATCTTCTCGTCCTCGCGATGGTGACTTGTCTTGGAACTTACAGCGTTATCCTATTATTAATGAAAGATGCCGCACTTACTGCAGAAGGGATATACCCGACCACAAGACGTGAATATTCATGTACCCCCGGACAGCCCTCATCTCTGATACTTCAGAGATCACTATTCGCGTCTTATTGATATTTGTACTCCTGATTGAAAGGAAGAAGAGCACAGAGGTCCAGGTGGAAAATAATTAAATTAAAATCACAAAACTCTAAGCACCCATAACCCAGATATTATTGCTGCCAGGCAGTCGATCCATAAATAATCACGGCTACGTGTTGCTTTTGGCGGCTGACGTTGCTCGAGGCGAAGAGCAAACATTTCGGGTTATCCGCCTTGTTCTGCCGCTGTTCCTCATCTGGTCCTGAGATCTGCAGCAGATTGTGCAGTACACGAGGTCGGGGTCAGGGGCTTATCATCTGAAACACTTTTTGTGCTACTGAATTTCGATTTAAAGAGTTTTCCCTTGTCTTAAAGGGAACCCGTCACCAGATTTAGTGATGATAAAAGCTGCGATCACCACCAGTGAGCCCTTATACACCGCATTCCAAAATACTGTATATAAGAGCACAGGCCAATCTGTAAAACATTAAAAAACACTATTATAAATACTCACCTAAGGGGCAGTCCGGTGGGTATCGCTGCTCTCCGGTCCGGTGGGTATCGCTGCTCTCCGGTCCGGTGGGTATCGCTGCTCTCCGGTCCGGTGGGTATCGCTGCTCTCCGGTCCCGTGGGTATCGCTGCTCTCCGGTCCCGTGGGTATCGCTGCTCTCCGGTCCCGTGGGTATCGCTGCTCTCCGGTCCCGTGGGTATCGCTGCTCTCCGGTCCCGTGGGTATCGCTGCTCTCCGGTCCCGTGGGTATCGCTGCTCTCCGGTCCCGTGGGTATCGCTGCTCTCCGGTCCCGTGGGTATCTCTGCTCTCCGGTCCCGTGGGTATCTCTGCTCTCCGGTCCCGTGGGTATCGCTGCTCTCCGGTCCCGTGGGTATCGCTGCTCTCCGGTCCCGTGAGTATCGCTGCTCTCCGGTCCGGTGGGTATCGCTGCTCTCCGGTCCGGTGGGTATCGCTGCTCTCCGGTCCGGTGGGTATCGCTGCTCTCCGGTCCCGTGGGTATCGCTGCTCTCCGGTCCCGTGGGTATCGCTGCTCTCCGGTCCCGTGGGTATCGCTGCTCTCCGGTCCCGTGGGTATCGCTGCTCTCCGGTCCCGTGGGTATCGCTGCTCTCCGGTCCCGTGGGTATCGCTGCTCTCCGGTCCCGTGGGTATCTCTGCTCTCCGGTCCCGTGGGTATCTCTGCTCTCCGGTCCCGTGGGTATCGCTGCTCTCCGGTCCCGTGGGTATCGCTGCTCTCCGGTCCAGTGAGTATCGCTGCTCTCCGGTCCAGTGAGTATCGCTGCTCTCCGGTCCGGTGGGTATCGCTGCTCTCCGGTCCCGTGGGTATCGCTGCTCTCCGGTCCCGTGGGTATCGCTGCTCTCCGGTCCCGTGGGTATCGCTGCTCTCCGGTCCCGTGGGTATCGCTGCTCTCCGGTCCCGTGGGTATCTCTGCTCTCCGGTCCCGTGGGTATCTCTGCTCTCCGGTCCCGTGGGTATCGCTGCTCTCCGGTCCCGTGGGTATCGCTGCTCTCCGGTCCGGTGGGTATCGCTGCTCTCCGGTCCGGTGGGTATCGCTGCTCTCCGGTCCGGTGGGTATCGCTGCTCTCCGGTCCGGTGGGTATCGCTGCTCTCCGGTCCCGTGGGTATCGCTGCTCTCCGGTCCCGTGGGTATCGCTGCTCTCCGGTCCCGTGGGTATCGCTGCTCTCCGGTCCCGTGGGTATCGCTGCTCTCCGGTCCCGTGGGTATCGCTGCTCTCCGGTCCCGTGGGTATCGCTGCTCTCCGGTCCCGTGGGTATCGCTGCTCTCCGGTCCGGTGGGTATCGCTGCTCTCCGGTCCCGTGGGTATCTCTGCTCTCCGGTCCCGTGGGTATCGCTGCTCTCCGGTCCCGTGGGTATCGCTGCTCTCCGGTCCCGTGGGTATCGCTGCTCTCCGGTCCCGTGGGTATCGCTGCTCTCCGGTCCCGTGGGTATCGCTGCTCTCCGGTCCCGTGGGTATCTCTGCTCTCCGGTCCCGTGGGTATCTCTGCTCTCCGGTCCCGTGGGTATCGCTGCTCTCCGGTCCCGTGGGTATCGCTGCTCTCCGGTCCAGTGAGTATCGCTGCTCTCCGGTCCAGTGAGTATCGCTGCTCTCCGGTCCGGTGGGTATCGCTGCTCTCCGGTCCCGTGGGTATCGCTGCTCTCCGGTCCCGTGGGTATCGCTGCTCTCCGGTCCCGTGGGTATCGCTGCTCTCCGGTCCCGTGGGTATCGCTGCTCTCCGGTCCCGTGGGTATCTCTGCTCTCCGGTCCCGTGGGTATCTCTGCTCTCCGGTCCCGTGGGTATCGCTGCTCTCCGGTCCCGTGGGTATCGCTGCTCTCCGGTCCAGTGAGTATCGCTGCTCTCCGGTCCAGTGGGTATCGCTGCTCTCCGGTCAGGCGGCTCCTCTCTTTGGCGATTGCTGTCCTCCTTTTTCTAAGGCCCGTGTGCAGAAGACGTCCTACGTCATGTACAGCAGCCGGCATTGAGGTCCTGCAAAGGTGCACTTTGATCTGCCCTGCTCACGGAAGATCAAAGTATTGTAGTGCGCATTCGCAGGTGGTCTTTAACCTTTCCTCGCGCATGCACACTACAATACTTTGATCTGCCCTCAGCAGGGCAGATCAAAGTGTGCCTGCGCAGGAGCGCAATGCCGGCCTGTGTGGATGACGTAGGATGCGTCATCCACACTGCGCTGGGCAGAAGGAGGACGGAGAGTGCAGCAGAGAGGAGGCACTGGACCAAAGAGGCGGCGCTGGACCAAAGAAGCGGCGCCAGACCGGAGAGCAGTGACACCCATCAGTCCGGAGAGAAGAGGCACTGGAGCAGAGAGCAGCAACACCCATCGAACCAGCCCACCCCCTAGGTGGGTATTATAAAAGGTGTTTTTTATGTTCTACAGCTGGCCTGGGCTCTTATATACAGTATTCTAGAATGCAGTATATAAGGGCTCAGTGGTGGTGGCCACAGCTCACAAGGGAAAAAACCTAGTGACAGATTCACTTTAAGTTTTCCATTTAGTTATTTTGTGGCTTTTAACAAGTATATTAGGAGAGTGTCGTCCTTCGTTGTAGCCTTTCATGGCACACGGATGCATTAATCTCTTGTAGCTTTCTGACTGTATTAACCAGACGCCACCCAGATAAGCATTGCCACAGATACTGGCCAGAAAGTGATGAAATGCTGCGCCAAGCAGAGCGGCGAAGGTCTGGAGGTCTTTTTTAAGATCTGCCGATAAGAGCTTGCTTTGGTAGCTGCTAAGAATACGGTGATGAGGCAATGCGGCATAATGCATAGACTTTGTGGTGAGTGCACGATCCGTCATCCATAAGGCAGGCTGATGGACAGGACACATCCGTCGTTGACTTTGGATACAGCCCACGTATGTATTAGAGATGAGCAGCAAGTAGATGAACATGGACCCCGAGTGACAGGTCTCTGATAAGATATTTACATGCAGTGTGTGCCAGCATTATCTGTGCAGACCCTGAACCAGAAAGGGGCGATAGTAAAGATGGGTCCTGTGCAGTATAGACAGCAGTCCAATCTGTACCTGTACAATGTGCCTTATTTTAGGCAAATATCCTTAAGCCAGCAAATCCTTCTACAAGTCACCAGTAAGGGCCCGTGAGGTTACGATTTCGCCTCCTCGCCTGAATCAGATTTATGAATGCAATAATGAGCTATCTGAGCCGGCGAGTGTAGGACATTGCTAAGCCCTGAGGTCAATAATAAGAGGACGACGATCGATACGATGTTTGAGATGTCATTGAGACAGTATAAACCACAACACGCCTCCCCGCGGCTTTCTCTAGAATGTGCCGCCATCATACACGGCCGCTCGTACATCTGATGGGTTATTACGGCCGATGGGTCGTTATCCTTTATAAATAAATGGGCGCAGGAGGGAAACGGCGAGGCGCTTGGGAGAGTTTAGTGGCTCCGTGACGTTACATTACGTCCGACAGCAATTCCCAGAATAAATGATGCTCCGGCTGTAAAGTAATAGCAGACGGAGCACAAGAGCTCGCGTTTCTGATGGGTCTCTTTATCCTCTCTTTGCACAGAGCTTCATTGATCATTACGGTGCAAAAATCCACAATATTCACATTGTGTACAAAGAAATCCGCAGTGAAAATCTGCATAGGAATGAGCAGAAAATACGCAGCCTTGTCCAATTTCATGCAGCTTTTTTCCGCACTGTCCTCCTTTGTATTGTATGACATTTGTGGAGATTGTGGGTAAAGAACTCACAGAACAAAACCTCAGAGTGTGAACGTGGCCTAAATGTGGCCGCACACCTTGGATAGAGGTCGGATGAAGGGTCTTTGGACCAGCAGCTTTATCTCCGCACCTCCCACCTTATACATTCATTTCCTTCTACATGCAGAAAGGGGAGTACAACATTGCCAGGCACCTTTTTTTCTAAAAAAAAAAAAAAAAAAAACAAAAAAAAAAACACACACACTTGTTACTGTTTGGATACCTAATAAATTGATAGGCACCTTAGGCTGCTTTCACACTTCCGTTTTTTGCCGTGCGGCACAATTCGGTAATAAAAGGAGAGAACGGATCCGGCGTGTGTTGCCGCCGGATCCGTTTTTTCCCTCATAGACTAGTATTAGCGCCAGATTGTTCCGCATGGCCTTGCATTGTATCCGGCTTTTGCTGGATCCGGCGTAAATAGCTGATCCAGCGGCCGGATGGAACGCTGCTTGCAGTGTTTTTTGTCTCTGGCGAAAAACCGTATGGCACTGGATCCGGCGGGCGCCGTGCGGCGTGAGTTACAATAAAAGCCTATGGGCGCCAGATCCGTCATCATCCGGCATATGACGGAATCCAAAGACGGATCAGTTTTTTTGAACTGCGCATCTTCAGTAGCACAATGGATCAGTCAAAAAACAGAAGGAACGCATGGAAAAAACTGATGCAACGGATCAGTTTTTTCGCTGGATCCGTTGCATCAGTTTTTTTGCTGGATTGTGCCGGACGGCAAAAAACGGATGTGTGAAATGCGGGGCATTCTGCTCATGCGCACCACCCGGCGTCTGATCCGGTGACAATGGACACAGGTACTGTACGTACATCACCACTGATGACGCTGGGCAATGGGCATTTAATACCATGTTAACAAGCCCCTGTGGGCAGAATGAGGGCAGGAACTAACGCCCCTGTGACTAGTCCCTGTGCTCATTAGCATATCATAAAGGATCTTTATAAATACTTTTTCTGAAGATCTCTTTATCTGTGCTACTAGATGCAGGGACAGTTAGGCAGGGATTAGTAATATACGCACAGAACTGCTCGTGGTTCTGGGTGTATATTGCACCTGACAGGTTCACTTTAAAGGGAACATGTCAGCAGATTTGGTGACTATAAGCTGCGGCCACCACCAGTGGGCTCTTGTATATAATATTCTAATATGCTGTATATAAGAGCCCAGGCCGCTGTGCAGAATGTAAAATACACTTTATAATACTCACTTAATGGTCGGTGTGATATACACCAGTCGAATGGGTGTCTCCGTTCTCCGGTACTGGCGCCTCCTCTTTCGGCCATCTTTGTCCTCCTCCTTCTGAAGTCTGGGTGCATGACATGTTCTACATCATCCACATAGGCCGGCATTGAGGTCCTGCGCAGGCGCACTACAATACTTTGATCTGCCTTGCTCAGGGCAGATCAAAGTGCGCGTGCGCAGGACCTCAATACTGGCGCGTGTGCATGATATAGGGCGTGTCATGAACCTTGGCTTCATAAGGAGGAGGACAAAGATGGGCGAAAAAAGAGGTGCCGCACCCGAAGAACGGAGACGCCCATCCTGCACCGCACCGACTGTTTAGGTGAGTATTATAAAGTGATTTTCATGTTCTACACAGCGGCCTGGGCTCTTATATACAGGATGTTAGAACGATGTATATAAGAGCCCACTGGTGGTGACCGCAGCTTATAGAGGACAAATCTGGTCACAGGTTCTCTTTAAAGCATTTTTCCACTTAAAAAAAGAAGAACTGAGCCCCTCTGTAGTTATAAGTGTAAAATAACAATCAGAGCAGCCACTCACCCCCTTCCTGAGTCCAATGCTGCTCGGGTCTCTGAGTACTGGTTGCAGCGGTGATGTCACAACTACAGTGCACATCACCGCTGCAGCCAATCACTGTGCTTCGTGTCTCGTGCATTCTACATTAGCAGAGTCTACAAGCTCATTGATCGGCTGCAGAGGTGAATAAAGCCAAAACACAGAGACTGAAGCAGCAACAGAGAGAGAGAGAGTTGGACCCAGGGAAGGTGAGAACCTGCTGCGTTTGTCATTTTAGATGTGTAAAAGAATTTTAAGGGTATGTGCGCACTAGGCGTTTTTTTCACACTGCGTTTTTATGTGCGTTTTTGTCTCAAAAAACGCAGCCGCGGCTATAAAAACGCGGCAAAAACGCATGCGTTTTTGCCGCGATTTGGTGCGTTTTTTGCTGCGTTTTTGCTCACTGCGTTTTTAATCAGTGCACAATGCCATTAAAGATTGTTGATGAAAAAAAAAAAGGTCTGATGTCATTTCCTTCTTCAAAATGTTCATTGTATGCAGGAGAGCAGACAGCAGCTGCAGAACTACAAGGCTCAGCAGCCTCCATTCACTAGTGTATGCAGGAGAGCAGACAGCAGCTGCAGAACTACAAGGCTCAGCATCCTCCATCCAGGACTGTATGCAGTTTTTTGCCCAAAAAGAAAAAAAAATGACATGGGCTTCGCCATATTTTTGTATGCTAGCCGGGTACAGCAGGCAGGTACGGGCTGCCCCCAACCCCCAGCTGCCTATTTGTACCCGGCTGGGAACCAAAAATATAGAGAAGCCCTTTTTTTTTTAATTATTTCATGAATTTCATGAAATAATTAAAAAAAAAAAATGACGTGGGCTTCGCCTAATTTTTGAGTCCAGCCGGGTACAACTAGGCAGCTGGGGATTGGAATCCACAGTGCAGGGTGCCCAAGATTTCTGGGCACCCCCACTGCGAATTGCAGTCCGCAGCCGCCCCAGAAAATGGCGCTTTCATAGAAGCGCCATCTTCTGGCGCTGTATCCAACTCTTCCAGCTGCCCTGAAGCCGGGTGGCTAGCTAGGTAATAATGGAGTTAGGGCTAGCTGTATATTATCAGCTAGCCCTAAGCCCGAAATTCATGGTGTCACGCCAATATTAGACATGGCCACCATGAATTTCTAGTAATGATAAAAAAAAAAAAACAACAACACACAGAAAAATATTTTTATTAGAAATAAAACACAACACAATTAGTGTCTCCATCTTTATTGAAATAAACCCCCCTCCGCAGTAATCCTGAGTCAAGGGTCCCGCGCCGTCCAATCCGGATCCAATATCATCTGATCGGTTTGCTGGAAGGCAAAGCGATCAGATGATGTGTCAGGATCAAGTGCCTGAATCCCATCACACATCAGCTGATTGTATAAAAGCCGGTTATACAATCAGCTGATGCATCAGTAGAAAGAAAAAAAAAATAATACTCACTTATGTGCTGTGCTGATTACCGGCAGCTCCTGGGGCGATCGGATGAGAGTCTGATCCCGTCCGATCGCTGCAGGAGCTGCCGGTAATCAGCTGATGAAGTCTCCTGACGGCAGGATCAGCTGATAGCCGGCCGAGCGCGAAGAAGCCGGCGAGACTACGATCAGCTGATGCGTCAGGTGACTGCATCAGGTGATCCACCGCCAGGTCCTGAAAGCAAGGTCCTGCCCCGGGGAGACTGCACACAGCCAGAGCGGCGGTACCGGGAGGAGCTGGGAGCGGGCATGGCACCGGGACCCTGCAGACAGGTGAGTATATATGACATTTTTTTTTTCTACTGTTCACTTTGGTTTTCGCCGCTGCCTCCACCTCCCGCCCAGACATGGCGCCGCACGGAGCTGACATGCACAGGACGGGAGGTGGACGCAGCGGTGACGGCAATGGGAGGATTCATACTTCTGTGTTTACCAACAGAAGGAATCCTCTTCCTGTACACGTCACTGTAGTACCCACCCCTTGCGTTTATAGCTGCGTTTTTAGTCATAGAAACGCGGCTATATGCGTTTTTCATTGCGTTTTTAACATCTCATTGAATTTAATGAGTGAAAAACGCAGTGGAAAACGCAGAAATAATTGACATGCTGCATTTTTGTGGTCACCACAAAAACGCAGCTAAAAAAAAACGCTGTGTGAGGACAGCACTTCTGAAAACCCATTGACATTGCTGGGGAAGCAATGTCACTGCGTTTTCAGCACAAAAACGCGGTAAAAAACGCCGCTAAAAACGCGGCAAAAACGCCTAGTGCGCACATACCCTAAGGATACTTTTCTTGTTGTTTTTATTATTTAAAGTTGAAAACTCCTTTAAGGTGCATTGCAGGCTTATTGGGCGATTTTGTAGTTCGTACAGGGCCACAATTGATCATTAAAATCAATGGACCCTTCTGATTTCAATGGGCAGCAGAGCATCGCTGCAGGGACAGTGAGCGTTCACCGGACAGTCGCCCTGAAGATGCCCAGAATGGGAAACATCCCTCCAGAAGAGTTGTCCAATCTCATTAAAGGGAAACGTTCCCTGCCGTTATTTTCGGACGTCAAACACGCGGCTGCTTCAGGGCTCAAACCCTTGGATGCTGGTTGATGAAAGTTTTCCCGGAATTTTAATTTCCACCAGTCAACTTTAATTGCACAGATACATAATATATCCCGCTATACATGACTTGTCTGCATGTCTTCCGCTGTAGAATATGGTGCAGCTGAATGTGTTCAGGAATCCCTGGATCCCAGGGTCACGGCACAATAACGTTCTCTTCTATTAGTGACAAAAGAACGTTTTCTACAAAGTGAGAGGCGAGTGACCCCGGCCTTCACATCATCTGAGCGCTACTTTTGTATTTTTAATAATGTTTTCCAAGAACGAAAAGCTCTGTGCAAAGAACTTCCTAAGGAAATGGATATTTTCACTTTCAAGGTCAATTATCCAGACATAAGGCAGGGAATATTCATGTTTTGTGTAATATACAAGGATGGAGCGACGGTGAAGGTCAGAGTGCGTGTGATTATGTATGTGATACTCATCCGACATGTCCCGTCCTAGATCTACATAAGGAAAGTTTCCACTACACGTGTGCCTATACGGCTGCGACTCCCTCATTGAGAACTAGAGGCGGCGGGGACTTGGGGGTAATGGAATAGACGGGGTGCGGTTCTATGGGGGATTATTATTCAGTGGCGGCTGTGAACTTGCTGACCACCGGTAAGGCTGCTTTCACACTATGTTTTTTTAGCATGCGTCATGAACGTTTTTTTGCTGCAAAAGCGGATCCTGTTTGTGCAAAGAAAAACGTATGCAAACGCATGTGTTATTTTGCAGGATCCTGTCACTTTAAGTTCATGGGCGGGCATTGGAGTCATGTGATCGGGAGTGAGGGGAACTGAACGTGAAAGACTGGGAGCCGACATTTGACAGCTGCTGTGTCTCGTAACCAAGGTAAACATCAGGTACGGTAACTTGCTTGGATACCCGATATTTACCTTGCTTACGAGCGTCTGCAACTGCTAGGAGCAGGGCTGCCTGCTCCCTGCACACATAACCAAGGTAAACATCGGGTAACTAAGCCCGCGGTTACCTGATATTTACCTTGGTTACAAGCGTCCTCCACTCTCAGATGGGGAGAGAGGAGAGAGGGGGAGGGGGAGAGAGAGACTGATCACGCCAGGCTGGTTTCTGGGCATGCTCAGTAGAGCAAGCAGGATCCTGTCTATCAGCATGCCAGCGTTCACATGCGTTTGCGTGCAGTATAGTCAGGATCCAGCAATTTGCAGTATTTGGACGCAGCTCAAAAACGCTACAAGTAGCGTTTTTGAAAAAAGTTAAAAAACTGCAACTCGCTGGATCCTCACTATAACGCACGCAAACGCAGGTGAACGCATGATGACGCGAGTCCATTGCAAATGCATTGAAATGAAAACGCATTTGCACTGGATCCGTTTTTGCGATAAAAAAACGTTCATGACGCATGTTAAAAAAAACGTAGTGTGAAAGCTGCCTAAGCAGCAGAACTATAAAGGCGACATTGCAATCACAACTGATGACAATGTGTGAAAGTTGCAAATTTTCAAGGCCACCTCTGAAAAAAGGTGATCGATGCTCCGGCAACAGCATAGCTCAATGGCGGCACACCCGGAATACTGATTTAATAATGTTATCCACACACTGGACCTTTCATACCGTCCTTTCCAATCTCAGCTGACAGCAAAGGACGACCACATTCTCAGCCCAGGTGAGGGCCGACCGTGGCTCTCAGGCGCAGCTCGTCTGCAGGCAGCAGCAGCAAGGAAGTCATTAGTCTGTGTCTGGGTTTCGGTTTAGCGCTCGCACGCTCCTTCGCATTTCTAATCCCCATTAATAATAATATATTTTGTTTAGGACGCCACTTGATTATCTCCCGGTGATGAATAGTAGCACCGGGGAGTAGGAGGGGGACGTATGGAGCACACATGTTGTGTAGTGTAAGCACATGCCGGCTGCTGCACACTGCACATGTCCTGGGTGTAGGAGCACGGTGTGCGTGACAGACGAGAGCGCTCACCGATACACAAAGCACTAATAATGCAGCCATTGTGTCAGCAGAGATGGAGATAAGTGAATGCTGCAAGAAAAGGTCTACAAGATCTCCTGAAGGATCCAGAAACCGGCAGCGAAACACAAACACCCAAACATCAGAGGAAGCCTGAAACCAAGCAGCAGTGCGAGCTAGAGTACGGGCGGCCGACCAAGAGAGGAGCATCACTGCACTGGAATCTAGTGCAAACGGGGGCAAAACACTGCACCCCGAGTGTTAGCATCATTATCCTGTACCCCGAGTGTTAGCATCATTATCCTGTACCCCGAGTGTCAGCGTCATTATCCTGTACCCCGAGTGTCAGCGTCATTATCCTGTACCCCGAGTGTCAGCGTCATTATCCTGTACCCCAAGTGTCAGCGTCATTATCCTGTACCCCGAGTGTCAGCGTCATTATCCTGTACCCCGAGTGTCAGCGTCATTATCCTGTACCCCAAGTGTCAGTGTCATTATCCTGTACCCCGAGTGTCAGCGTCATTATCCTGTACCCCGAGTGTTAGCATCATTATCCTGTACCCCGAGTGTTAGCATCATTATCCTGTACCCCGAGTGTCAGGGTCATTATCCTGTACCCCCAGTGTCAGTGTCATTATCCTGTACCCCAAGTGTCATTATCCTGTACCCCGAGCGTCAGTGTCATTATCCTGTACCCCAAGTGTCAGTGTCATTATCCTGTACCCCGAGTGTTAGCATCATTATCCTGTACCCCGAGTGTCAGGCTCATTATCCTGTACCCCAAGTGTCAGCGTCATTATTCTGTACCCCAAGTGTCATTATCCTGTACCCCCAATGTCAGTGTCATTATCCTGTACCCCAAGTGTCATTATCCTGTACCCCAAGTGTCATTATCCTGTAGCCCCAGTGTCAGTGTCACTATCCTGTACCCCCAGTGTCAGTGTAATTATCCTGTACCCCCAGTGTTAGTGTCACTATCCTGTACCCCCAGTGTCAGTGTCATTATCCTGTACCCCCAGTGTCAGTGTTATTATCCTGTACCCCCAGTGTCAGTGTCACTATCCTGTACCCCCAGTGTCAGTGTCATTATCCTGTACACCGAGTGTTAGCGTCATTATCCTGTAACCCCAGTGTCAGTCTCATTATCCTGTACCTCCAGTGTCAGTGTCATTATCCTGTACCCCCAGTGTCAGTGTCACTATCCTGTACCCCCAGTGTTAGTGTCACTATCCTGTACCCCCAGTGTCAGTGTCACTATCCTGTACCCCCAGTGTCAGTGTCATTATCCTGTACCCCCAGTGTCAGTGTCATTATCCTGTACCCTCAGTGTCAGTGTCATTATCCTGTACCCCCAGTGTCAGTGTCATTATCCTGTACCTCCAGTGTCAGTCTCATTATCCTGTACCCCCAGTGTCAGTGTCATTATCCTGTACCCCCAGTGTCAGTGTCACTATCCTGTACCCCCAGTGTCAGTGTCACTATCCTGTACCCCCAGTGTCAGTGTCACTATCCTGTACCCCCAGTGTCAGTGTCATTTTCCTGTACCCCCAGTGTCAGTGTCATTATCCTGTACCCCCAGTGTCAGTGTCATTATCCTGTACCCCCAGTGTCAGTGTCATTATCCTGTACCGCCAGTGTCAGCGTCATTATCCTGTACCCGCAGTGTCAGCGTCATTATCCTGTACCCCCAGTGTCAGTGTCATTATCCTGTACCCCCAGTGTCAGCGTCATTATCCTGTACCCCAAGTGTCAGCGTCATTATCCTGTACCCCGAGTGTTAGGTCATTGTACTGGAATCTAGTGTAAAAAGGGGGCAAAATACTGCACCCCAAGTACTGCACCCCATTATAATCCTGTACCCCCAAGTACCAGCGTCATTGTCCTGTACCCCGAGTATTAGTGTTATTATCCTGTACCCCGAGTGTCAGCATCATTGTCCTGTACCCCGAGTGTCAGCGTCATTGTCCTGTACCCCGAGTGTCAGCGTCATTGTCCTGTACCCCGAGTGTCAGCGTCATTATCCTGTACCCCGAGTATCAGCGTCATTGTCTTGTACCCCGAGTGTCAGCGTCATTGTCCTGTATCCCCAGTGTCAGCGTCATTGTCTTTAATCCCGAGTAGCAGCGTCATTGTCCTGTACCCCGAGTAGCAGCGTCACCAGCGTCATTGTCCTGTACCCCGAGTAGCAGCGTCATTGTCCTGTATCCTGAGTAGCAGCGTCATTGTCCTGTACCCCGAGTGTCAGCGTCATTGTCCTGCACCCCCGGTGTCACAGTCCTATCCGTGGACTTTCTGGAGATTGTTTGGAGCTGCATCTATCAGACAGCTATGCATTTCTCCATAGCATATGCCATAAGGTTAGAATACCCCACATAAATGTAAACAGAGGGAGGACAACAGCCGTGGTTTCAGCTCATCCCATCCTCATGCACGCACTACAATCTCCACCACATTCCTCCGTCCTCGGCGCACACTTTTATATATTCTTCTCGCAATGTCACTTCGGTGGTAATGAGTGCGGATGTATACAGAAGATGACAGATTCATCAAATATCACGGGGCTGAGAAATACTTTGGAAGCGCGTCCGGCCGATAGTGTGACGACGTGAACTACCGGGGAGAACCATCTGCTCCAACATCAGCAGCTGCGGCCAAACAGCGAGTACAGAAGAGAGGAAATCGCCGTCCGCCCAGAGCGGAGGAAGACACAGAGGCAGGAATAGAGGAGAGCAAGCAGCAATGTGACAAAATCTCAGGTATCTAGGCGAGGAGAGGAATACGGGTGTAAGCTGTGCTAAAACCACAGAATCCAGAAGATTTAAATAAATCCCTTTATTTACACAAGTCTACACGTTTCAGAGATATATCCATCTCCTCAGGACAAAGGATGATTCTTTTAGTCCTGAAGAAGGAGATGGTTATATCTCCGAAATGCGTAGACTTGTGTAAATAAAGGGATTTATTTAAATCTTCTGGATTCTGAGGTTTCAGCACAGCTTACACCCGTATTCCTCTCCACGCCTTCGGGGCCGCTGCTGACCACCACTGTTACTTGTGCAGAAAGGAGTTGTGACTCAGGTGAGTGCGTTTTTAGCACTAGACCTAATCCCCCATACTGGGAAAGACCCTATTTGCGCTTTTTTTCCCCACAGTCACATCACGTCTTAAAATCTCAGGTATGACATAGATAACAAAGATAAGTAATAAAAACGGGATTTCTGTGATGGCCACTCAATATTCCAAGACATCTGATAATACGGCACCGATCAGGTCTGAGCGGCAGACTCAAGCGGGCTTTACACGCTACAATATCGGTACCGATATCGCTAGTGTGGGTACCCGCCCCCATCTGTTGTGCGACACAGGCAAATCGCTGCCCGTGCCGCACAACATCGCCCAGATTCGTCACAAGTACTTACCTGCCCGGCGACGTCGCTGTGACCGGCGATCCGCCTCCTTTCTAAGGGGGTGGTTCGTTCAGCGTCACAGCAACGTCACAGCTGCGTCACTGAACCGCCGCCCAATAGAAGCGGAGGGGCGGAGATGAGCAGGACGTAACATCCCGCCTACCTCCTTCCTTCCGCATAGCGGCCGGGAGGCAGGTAAGGAGAGGTTCCTCGTTCCTGCGGTGTCACACGGAGCGATGTGTGCTGCCGCAGGAACGACGAAATACATCGTTACTGCTGCAGTAACGATATTTCAGAAGGGACCCCCATGTCACCGATGAGCGATTTTGCACGTTTTTGCGACGATGCAAAATCGCTCATAGGTGTCACACGCAACGACATCGCTAATGCGGCCAGATGTGCGTCCCCAATTCCGTGACCCCAACGACTTCGCATTAGCGATGTCGTAGCGTGTAAAGCCCCCTTTAGGCTATGTGCCCACGTTGCGTTCTGTCCCTGCAGAAATTTCTGCAGAAATTTGAATAGCACACGTGCGCTTCAAATCGCTGCAGAAACGGTCCGTAATGAAAAGCCGATTTCATGCGCTCTAGATGCAGCCTCTCCCATAGACAGAGCGGGGGCTGCATCCAAAGCGCATGAAAGAAGTGACATGTTGCTTTTTAGAACGCAGCGATTGGGCAGTAGCCGAAGCGCTGTGTTCTAATACGCCACGTGGGCATGGATTAGGCGCAATTTTCATAGATTGTGCTGGGGACGCAGGACGCATGCAGTTAGGCTGCGGCGCAGAACACAGCGTAACTGCATGAAAATACGCTACTTGGGCACATAGCCACAGTGATCATCAGATCATTCACAAACATGAAACTGCTTAAGTAGCAGAAGGCAGCAAATTACCATGAACAAACATCACCTCAGCCCAGATCGAGATAAAAGCTACATGTGTGACCACTGTGACAACATGGACACCCAATGCCTCTCATGGGTTAAAGTTTCTTAACATTCAGCCAGACGTATTGTTCTTATGTGTGCTAAGTCATGTTTGCTTAGCTATTGTTTCTCCAGACCCTTCCAGTAATCATTGTATTGTAGTTGTGTATTGCTAATGTAATTACCTAAGTAGTCATTGTCTAGTCTGTGCATTCCAGACTACATGTATACTCCCAGTCTTTCTGTAGACATCATTTGGATGAACATTGTCTATGCAGCTTGAGATTCATCCAATGGGAGAGGCGATCTTGTCCAACCAATCGATGAGGACGCAGTGTATCCAAGTGGAAGGCTGTGACTATAAAAGGGATTTCTTTAAGCCACCAGGTGGTTGCTGATGGATGCAAATGGATCCAGTCTAAGCTCTTTGGAGCTGACTAGAGGATCAGGATACCTTATGGCTTCAATCTAGGGACTCCGGTTCCGGTTGGAGACCATATCCACAATCTAGGGATTTCGACTCCGGCTGCCAGGATTGTATCATCACACCAAGGACTACTTAAGGAAGAAACCCAGGTTGGGACAATTTGGTCACTTGGCTACAGACTTTACAGACCTCAGCCAGCTTCCTAAATCTGGCGTTATTCCTTTCTCGGTGGGTGCCCGCCGAAAGCGGGGTGCTGCTGGATTGGAGTAAATAGCCCTGGAACCTCTGAGGCATGGACATTCTAAATCCCTGGTGAGCCAGCGGAAGGGTGAGACTCTGTTGCCTGTTACATTTGTGTGTTTTGCTGGTTATGTGTTATGTGCTGTTAATTGTTTGGGGATCCAATAAAGTCTAATTATTGTGGTTCCCTCACCCTGTGTTGTCTGAGTAGTGTTCCGCCCACGGTTAAGGAGGCCGGCGTTCAGTGGGGAAGAGCCCTGAGCCATGCTGTCTTTCTAAAGGCGGCGGGTTTTAGCGGACGAGAGCACCCACTGAGCCCCGTGTCTCCACAACCGCTACTTGTTTTATAACAGAAAGCAGCAGTCACTATTCTGTAGACTTCAGAGCTAAACTCTCCCAGCATTCCCTCCTAGTTCAGTGTTTGCTTCAACTGCATTTTTGGGCGTAAAGTTTCTACACCTGGTTCTTTCCAGTCATCTGTCACCCCCTCCCCTAATATTCCAGTAATACAGGATGTAACCCTGGATAAGTAATGTATGAACAAAGTGACTGCATCAGCAGAATAGTGAGTGCAGCTCTGGAGGATAATAAGGGATGTAATTAAGGATCAGTAATGTAATGTATGTACACAGTGACTGCTCCAGCAGAACAGTGAGTGCAGCTCTGGAGTAGAATACAGAATATACTGTAACGCAGGATCAGTACAGGATAAGTAATGTAATGTATGTACACAGTGACTGCACCAGCAGAATAGTGAGTGCAGCTCTGGAGTATAATGCAGGATATAACTCATGATCAGTACAGGATAAGTAATGTAATGTATGTACACAGTGACTGCACCAGCAGAACAGTGAATGCAGCTCTGGAGTATAATACAGGATATAACTCAGGATCAGTACAGGATAAGTAATGTAATGTATGTACACAGTGACTGCACCAGCAGAATAGTGAGTGCAGCTCTGGAGTATAATACAGGATATAACTCAGGATCAGTACAGGATAAGTAATGTAATGTATGTACACAGTGACTGCACCAGCAGAACAGTGAATGAAGCTCTGGAGTATAATACAGGATATAACTCAGGATCAGTACAGGATAAGTAATGTAATGTATGTACACAGTGACTGCACCAGCAGAACAGTGAATGAAGCTCTGGAGTATAATACAGGATATAACTCAGGATCAGTACAGGATAAGTAATGTAATGTATGTACACAGTGACTGCACTAGCAGAATAGAGAGTGCAGCTCTGGAGTATAATGCAGTATGTAACTGAGGATCAGTAATGTAATGTATGTACACAGTGACTGCACTAGCAGAATAGTGAGTGCAGCTCTGGAGTATAATACAGGATATAACTCAGGATCAGTACAGGATAAGTAATGTAATGTATGTACACAGTAAGTCCAGCAGAAAGGTGAGTGCAGCTCTTGAGTGTAAATGGTAACTAGACCATGCTAAACAATAATAAGTTGACATATATTACATGGTAACGACAAAGGAACTGATTGATAATAAACAAAACCTGAACGGATCCATATTTGAGCCACGTATTCCAGACAACTCCGGGCTGACCTGCAGATTGATGAGGGCCAAAATTGAAAAAAAAGAAAAAAAAAAAAGTTCTGGAATACCAAGTTTACGAGACTCATAGACATGAAATAAAAAGGAGAATTGGCAGCGAGCGCTGGCGTTCTCCAGAGATGCAGAGGAAATATCTTCAATTCATCCAAGTCGGGCTCTGATCTTAAATTTAATAAGGCAAAGCAAAATTACATTTCCCTTTCGCTGCCCTTCAGTGTAAATCTGCCTTTTTATGCAGCCGCTCAATAGTGGATTGAGATCTGGAAACGTGGGAAGAACTCTCATCACTAGGAGTATGCATTAGCCGTAAAAACCCTGACAATTGAGGCTTTATAGGTCACGTAGGCAATGGCTTCCTCCCATAGAGATGAATGAATACCTAAGGAATAACAGGAGCTAAAAACAAAGCTGTGCAGCATGAAAAGGCAGTGCACTATACTGCAAACAGTGGTCACTCAAACACGGGAGCTGCCTTATCAATAAAATAAAAAAAAATTAAAAATTCATTTGAAGTGAGCCGGAAGCTGAACTTATTCCGGCGGTCCGGTTTCTGGAAAAACCAATTACACTTTAGTAATGAAGCCACTTCATGGTGCTCTGCACCGGCACGAGGCGTTATCTATCACAGAACACGATCTATTACACTCTAATATTTGCTGCACTTTAAATTAAGACCAAAGTTGCAGAGTTATTACACAAGTAATTAATGTTGGAATCCGTCCACATAACACCGCTGCGAGAAACGAGAGCGCAGCTCTGCATCACAATGTACAGAGGACTCAAAGCTGCTGCGCTCTGTATGCCGAGGTCTGAGAACCTACTGGACCTGGAGGAGGTCACTGACCCAAGGCTTGTAAGGAGGGGAAGGAGTCAAGGCTATCAATGACAGTTCTGCAGTCTTGCTCTTTAAAGAAAAAACAAAAAAGCCAGCACTAAATGTGCACTACAGCACTAAAAATTCCAACTCTACTTATTATAAATATGAGAATTTGGGCAAAAAATTGCAATTTCTTGAGCCGCCCCGCCACTTCACGGCAAATCTCTGTTGGGGCAGTCCTACACTAAAATATTTTATAAAATGTGCCATACGGCCTCACATATGAATAGTAGAACTGCTCTTAGCAGCACTCACCTGGTCTATTTCAATCCCGTACCCATGACTGAGTCATGGCTTCTACTATTCATATGTGAGGCCGTATGGCACATTTTATAAAAATATTTTAGTGTGGGACTGCCCCAAATGAGATTTGCCGTGACGTGGCGGGGCGGCTCAAGAAATTGCAATTTTTTGCCAAAAATCTCAAAATTTTTATAATAAGTACAGTTTGGAATTTTTAGTTCTGAAGTGCACATTTAGTGCTGGCTTGATTTTTCAGTCTTGCTCTTTAGGACACAGAATATTAATGTCCATCTTTTGCATGGACACCCTGACTGAAGAATAAGACAACCACTGCAGGGAATCCCCAAATCAGGAGGAGCCAAAGAAGAGACATTATAAGGCCTTGTGCGCACTAGGCGTTTTTGCTGCGTTTTTAGCAGTGTTTTTTACCGCGTTTTTGTGCTGAAAACGCAGTGACATTGCTTCCCCAGCAATGTCTATGGGTTTTCAGAAGTGCTGTCCTCACACAGCGTTTTTTTGTAGCTGCGTTTTTGTGGTGACCACAAAAATGCAGCATGTCAATTATTTCTGCGTTTTTCACCCATTGAGTTCAATGAGATGTTCAACAACGCAATGAAAAACGCATATAGCTGCGTTTCTATGACTAAAAACGCAGCTATAAACGCAAGGGGTGGGCAGTAAAGTGACGTGTACAGGAAGAGGATTCCTTCTGTTGGTAAACACAGAAGCATGAATCCTCCCGGTACCGTCACCGCTGCGTCCACAACCCGCCCGGTGCCATGTCAGCTCCGTGCGGCGCCATGTCTGGGCGGGAGGTGGAGGCAGCGGCGAAAACAAAAGTGAACAGTAGAAAAAAAAAAATGTCATATATACTAACCTGTCTGCAGCGTCCCGGTGCCATGCCCGCTCCTGTCCCGGTCCCGCCGCTCTGGCTGTGTGCAGTCTCCCCGGGGCAGGACCTTGCTTGCAGGACCTGGCGCTGATCACCTGATGCAGTCACCTGACGCATCAGCTGATCGTAATTCTCGCGGTGTCGCCCGGTCGGCTATCAGCTGATCCTGCCGTCAGGGGACTTCATCAGCTGATTACCGGCAGCTCCGGCAGCGATGGGACAGGATCAGACTCTCATCCGATCGCTGCAAGAGCTGCCGGTAATCAGCACAGACGTGAGTATATATATATATTTTTTTTTTTTGCACCGATGCATCAGCTGATTGTATAATCGGCTTTTATACAATCAGCTGATGTGTGATGTGCTTCAGCCCCTAGAACCTGACACATCATCTGATCGCTTTGCCTTCCAGCAAACCGATCAGATGATATTGGATCCGGATTGGACGGCGCGGGACCCTTGACCCAGGATTACTGCGGAGGGGGGTTCTATATTTTAATAAAGATGGAGTCACTAATTGTGTTGTGTTTTATTTAAAATAAAAATATTTTTCTGTGTTGTGTTTTTTTTTTTATGTTTACTAGAAATTCATGGTGGCCATGTCTAAAATTGGCGTGACACCATGAATTTCGGGCTTAGGGCCAGCTGATAATATACAGCTAGCCCTAACTCCATTATTACCCGGCTAGCCACCCGGCATCAGGGCAGCTGGAAGAGTTGGATACAGCGCCAGAAGATGGCGCTTCTATGAAAGCGCCATTTTCTGGGGTGGCTGCGGGACTGCAATTCACAGTGGGGGTGCCCAGAAATCTTGGGCACCCTGCACTGTGGATTCCAATCCCCAGCTGTCTAGTTGTACCCGGCTGGACTCAAAAATTGGGCGAAGCTCACGTCATTTTTTTTTTAAAATTATTTCATGAAATTCATGAAATAATTAAAAAAAAAAGGGCTTCCCTATATTTTTGGTTCCCAGCCGGGTACAAATAGGCAGCTGGGGGTTGGGGGCAGCCCGTACCTGCCTGCTGTACCCGGCTAGCATACAAAAATATGGCGAAGCCCACGTCAATTTTTTTTGTTTGGGGGAGGCAAAGAAATCCTGCATACAGTCCTGGAAGGAGGATGCTGAGCCTTGTAGTTCTGCAGCAGCTGTCTGCTCTCCTGCATACACTAGTTCTGCAGCTGTCTGCTCTCCTGCATACAATGAACATTTTGAAGAAGGAAATGACATCAGAGCTTTTTTTTTTTCATCAACAATCTTTAATGGCATTGTGCACTGATTAAAAACGCAGTGAGCAAAAACGCAGCAAAAAACGCACCAAATCGCGGTAAAAACGCATGCGTTTTTTAGCCGCGGGTGCGCTTTTTTTTAGCCGCGGGTGCGTTTTTTGAGACAAAAACGCACATAAAAACGCAGCGTGAAAAAAACGCCTAGTGCGCACATACCCTAACAATATAACCAATGACACCGTGTGCGACTATCTCATTTACAGGTAGAGACAAGACGGCACTGCGGTCTTTATCATCACCATTTACAAGGAGGCAGTGCTATCTGTATTGCCATAATTTACAAGGAGACAAGGAGGCAGTGCTATCTGTATTGCCATAATTTACACTGAGACTGTATCATCAGCAGTTACAAGGAGACAAGAAGACTGTGCTATCTGTATCATTTCATTTACAAGAAGACAAGGAGGCAGTGCTATCTGTATCATCATTTACACTGAGACAAGGAGGCAGTTCTATCCGTATCATCATCAGTTACAAGGAGACAAGATGACTGTGCTATCTGTATCATCTTCATTTACAAGGAAGCAGTGCTTTCTGTATCGTCGTAATTTATAAGTAGACAAGGAGGCAGTGCTATCTGTAGCATCATCATTTACACTGAGACAGAGGCAGCGTATTCGTATCATCATCAGTTACAAGGAGACAATGAGGCAGTGCTATCTGTATCATCATCAGTTACAAGGAGGCAGTGCTATCTGTATCGTCATCATTTACAAGGAGGCAGTGCTATCTGTATCATCATCAGTTACAAGGAGGCAGTGCTATCTGTATCGTCATCATTTACAAGAAGACAAGGAGGCAGTGCTATCTGTATCATCATCAGCTACAAGGAGACAAGGAGGCAGTACTATCTGTGTCATCATCAGTTACAAGGAGACAAGGAGGCAGTGCTATCTGTATCATTATCAGTTACAAGGAGACAAGGAAGCAGTGCTATCTATATCATCATCAGTTACAAGGAGGCAGTGCTATCTGTATTGTCATCATTTACAAGAAGACAAGGAGGCAGTGCTATCTGTATCATCATCAGTTACAAGAAGACAAGGAGGCAGTGCTATCTGTATCGTCATCATTTACAAGAAGACAAGGAGGCAGTGCTATCTGTATTGTCATCAGTTATAAGGAGGCAGTGCTATCTGTATCATCATCAGTTACAAGGAGACAAGGAGGCAGTGCTATCTGTATTGTAATCATTTAAAAGGAGTCAGTATTACCTGAACCTTCATTTACAAGGAGAGACAAGAAAACTGTACTATCTGTATCTTCATCATCTACAAGGAAATACATGTAAGCAGTACTATCTGTATTATCATTTATAATAAGAGGTAAGAAGGAGGTACTATCTCGATCTTTATCATTTACAAGGAGGTAGTGCCATCTGCATCTTAATTTACAAGGAGAGAGGGAGGCAGAATTGTCTGTATCTTCATTTACAAGGAGAAACGGAGGCAGTGCTGTTTGTATATTCCAACATTTACAAGAAGAGACAAGGAGGCAGTACAGTCTGAACCTTCATCACTTACAGTAAAGCAGAAAGTACTACCTATACCCTCTGAACATCATTTAAAAAGAGACACATGAGGATACCACTATCTGTGTCTGGTTCACTCACACGAGAGACATGGAGGCAGTACTATCTGTACCTATATTACCCTGTTTTTCCAAAAATAAGACCTCCCCCAAAAATAAGCCCTAGCAGGGATTTTCAGCATTCTCGGAACAAGGCTTAAATATAAGCCCTCCCCCGAAAATAAGCCCTAGTCGCGGTTCAATAATGAAGTGCCCATGCAGCTATAAAAATTAAAGATACTGCAGGACACTTCATTATAGACAGCGGGCACCCCGTACTCATACTTCCCAGATGCAAGGGCAGAGGACTTTCAGTAATCGCACCCCCACACACATCCGATCTGACACACACAGAATCAGATCTCACACACACACACATAGGATCGCACACATAATCAGATCGCACACACAAACCTCGAATCACACACACATCAGATCACACACACACTCACCACATCCAGCAACACCGATTTCTTCTCACCGGCAGAATTCTGAGATGCTGTGCAGTGGAGCACAAGGACCTGCCACAATGCTAGCTTACAGGACCTGCGGACACGTGACTTTCTTCCATCATTCCCTGCGGCCGGAAGACTCTGTAACGCTGGATGTGATGAATGAGTGTGTGTATGTGTGTGTGTAATCTGCGATCTGCTGTGTGACTGTGTCAGTGATCTGCTGTGTGTGAAGGTGTCAAACAAAAGCAGGGGACGACGGCGTCAGCACCCACTGGAGATCACAGGGAGGACCTGGGAGCCATGCAGATGTCCGGGTCTGGAAAGTATGAGTCTCCTTGGAAGTGGGGGGGGGTTGGGTCTGCTTTTTTGGGGGGTAAACTTACCCCCTATCCGTGTTCCTCCAAGAATAAGACCTCCTCCAAAAATAAGTCCTAGTGCTTTTTTGGGGGGCATAAAAAGTATAAGACAGTGTCTTATTTTTGGAAAAACACGGTATGTACAGGGAGAGAAAGGGAGGCAGTCTTATTTGTATTTACACCACTAACAGTGGGTATTATCAGTGAAAAGCTATGCTAAGGTCATGTTTGTCAACCAATTTCAGGGAGATCTATGGAGGCAGCGCTGTCCTCCTAGGCTAACGAAGGTGATTTTTGTCATGTTTGTAGAGATGCCCTTTAACTCCTTTTGTCATATCATTTTTGGCGTGATTAGGAAATCCTCGCACTCAGCGCATTCATCTGTTCGGAAGAGTAGAAAGCAGGCAGATAATATAGATTTATCATTTACTCCATCCTACCTGGCTCTAGACTCCGGAGAAAGCGGGAAGACCGGAGAGCTGGAGCGAAACACTGACAGCTTCTCCGATTTCAGCGGGCAGTAGTCCTCCGTCTCTGGCACTGTGTGATGGTTGGGGGTGGATTCCTCCATCACTTCCACCATGATTTCCTCTTTGATTTTATCTAGAAGGAAGAGATTGTAAAGATAAATATCAGTGTCCACCGGTCATCAATAAACATTACCCATCTATATTCGGATTGTCTCTTCAGTGAGGAAGGAGACAAACTCTAGTGCCACCTTTGGGAAGCAGCAATCCTAAAAGTCAAAGTGACCCTTTAACAAGCCTTTTCATATGACTTAGGGGCACTTTGCACACTGCGACATCGCAGGTGCGATGTCGGTGGGGTCAAATTGAAAATGACGCACTTCCGGCATCGCATGCGACATCGCAGTGTGTAAAGGCTGGATGATACGATTAACGAGCGCAAAAGCGTCGTAATCGTATCATCGGTGCAGCGTCGGCGTAATCCATGATTACGCTGACGCGACGGTCCGATGTTGTTCCTCGCTCCTGCGGCAGCACACATCGCTGTGTGTGAAGTCGCAGGAGCGAGGAACGTCTCCTACCGGCGTCACTGCGGCTTCCGTAGGATATGCGGAAGGAAGGAGGTGGGCAGGATGTTTACATCCTGCTCATCTCCGCCCCTCCGCTCTGATTGGCCGCCTGCCGTGTGACGTCACAGTGACGCTGCACGACCCGCCCCCTTAACAAGGAGGCGGGTCGCCGGCCACAGGGACGTCGCACGGCAGGTGAGTGTGTGTGTGAAGCTGGCGTAGCGATAACTTTCGCTACGCCAGCTATCACCACATATCGCTGCTGCGACGGGGGCGGGCACTATCGCACTCGGCATCGCAGCATCGGGCTGCGATGTCGCAGTGTGCAAAGTGCCCCTTAGGATTTATGCCAGATCAGAACCTCAATTTGCCGACATGGTGTTTCGGGGTGATTGCCCCTCGTCAGTGCAAAGTATGAGATCTGATCTGGCTGTATGAGAAGCTATAGTGGGGTCTAAGGGGAAATCTGGCTGCCAGTGAGGAGTCTTATTGTGGCAATGCTCCTTGGGAAATACCCATCTATGAATCCGCATTCACTAAAAATAACCTCCTGATGAACTTATACCTTGTAGTCAATCTAAACAAGCAGCGCTGCAGTGTAAAGCAAAGACAAGACTGGAGGTAGATTTCAGGCTGCAGACTCCAATAGACAATGGAGAGCTGGAGCTGCCGATCACAGCTGAGGCCATAATAATAATAATAATGAGTTGCAGGTAGGATTATCAAGACATTATCAGACTTTTAGCCCCCAGATAGGAGATCAGATTTCAAGATTTTAGCAAATGAACTGTAGGGAGTCTTCCATCTTTCCAGCAAGATATCATTTTGTGATTGGCTCCTTATTAGCTACAAAGTCAAAAACTAGCGGTCTGGAGCGATGTCTGGACCCCCAGAAGGAGTCTACTTACAGAAATCACTGCTGCGCCCATTAAATACCTTTTCAAGAGGCTCTTACGTCCTGATTGCAGCGGTTAATCTTCGCACTAATTATGCTGCCGTCGCTGCTTTAATAGAAACGTGACGTGGATACAGAAGAAGACGGGAACTCTGGGGAGGTACAAAACTTTTTAATAGTTTCCTAAAGTGAGATTCCAGCGGCCTCGTGCTCAGCCCCCCCCCCCGGCCTCGGCCGCTGCTCCTCCTCCATTACTCCCTGGGACATCTCGGTCTCGCTTTTATAAAGAGGATATTCCGGGTGAACTCATGAAGATCTGGTCCATGATGCCCGTGGATCACAGAGGTCATATCTGGCTATACCTCCCAATCAGACTCCGTTCAGTTTCACATAGGACACATGACGGACTTCACTACCTTTCTTTATAACCGAGCTTCCTAACAGGGGCTCGGTGTGAGTGAAGCCCAAGAAGTGCGATTGTGAGCTGGAAACTGGAGAGGCACAGATGCAGAAATAAGGGGAATTTCTCAGCAACTTTACCCCATCTCGCAATCCAAACATAGGTCCGATTAGGTCTTAAAAATAGCAGCTAATCGATATTGTACCTAAAGCGCTGCTCTAGGGCCGATAAATTGTACATGGTAATAAGGTGGTAAGTGCACTGGGGCGGAGCTTTGCAAGGCATACACAATCTCTTATTCTTCCCGCCAAGCACCTGTCATGCTTGTCTGTCTGCATTGTGAGACTAGTGACAGATTAAGGCCTAGAGAGTCATTTCCGTTCTTGACTCTCAATATTAAAGTGTTTTCCTTTCCTTTGGCATTCATAGGGTTAATATCAGTATTCCTTGCCAGCAAGCAGTATAATTGCCAGCTCAGATGTTTCCGGTTAGGGACCACTCCCAGTCCCTATAATATACCCTTTGCTACCAGCAGAGAGTGCCAGTTATTCTCTAATCTCTTTGCCATTTGGATGCTGGTCCTGGAGGTGGAAGGAGCTGCTGAAACCCTCTCTTCTTGAAGTTGCTGTGGTGGCTGCAGTCTTGGTGCTGACTGCAGCAGTCTGTTGTAGTGTTTTCCCCCTGTCTGTCTTCCTTTCTCGGTGTCTTGTTTCAGTGCAGTGGTAGGGTTAGCGTCCTTCACCTGCCCACTCCCTAGCCAGGGACTACTGTAAAGTCTTTTCGGGGCTTAAGGTTCCTGCTCGGCGACAGGTGAGGGCTAGGAGTGTAAGGTACAGCGGCAGGTAAGTGGAGGTGTCCATCTTCCCTCTCCCTAGTCCTAGGGCTCTCCATTGTTAAAGTGTCCCCGGTGTACCCCTTGTTTTTCGTGGTGAATCCCCTGTTGTTTCGGCTCACGTCGGACCTTTCCCAGTCCGCGCAGTGACAGCACCACCCTACTTTCCTTGATTGACAACTCACCACAGGCCAAATGCCTTAGGTAGCAGATGACAGAAATGTCAATCAAGGAGAAGGGGGTGGTTCCAGGCAGGGAATACTGAAGTTAGATGGACATGCTGTAGATGGGACACACCCACAAAGCACTTCCAGCCTTATTATCATATATATTCAGAAAGCGATTTCCCAGCACTTCGAGACATACGGGCACTAATCAGCTTATATTTTCAAGGCCTACAAGGTGGTGTGCTCGGCTTGGCGGTGACAGATTCCCTTTAAAGGGATAGCCTCATAATTTGTCTGCAAAAAGGCAAATTCATAATTGAAAATGTTTACGAATGGCATGATTGCACTGCTGGCACTAACTGTGCGCTCTCCATTGCTCCAAGCAGGGATAGCTTTGCCTCAGCAGTATCATAGGGAAGGGAACAGAAAGCCGGCCAGCTTCAGAGCAAAGCATACAAGCTCTATAGGAAAGAGCTTGTAAGAGCTGCACTCCTTGCCTAGGACACTGGCCCCTTCTGTGGTCAGCAACGAGTTGTACATGATACAATTAAAAATCCCTGCGTTCTTGATGTTCCTTGTACTTTAACATTTTGGCCGCTTTTGATGATGAATGAACCCCAATAAGGCGTGGCACTGGCGGCAGATTATGCCCCAGGACGCAAGTCAAAGGCCTACACACTGCCAATGTTACTGAAAAGTTACTTTTCCTTAATAGTAAAGTTTAATGATAGATTGAAATATAAAAAAGTTTTCCAATCCAGTTATTTTTAAAGGGAACGTGTCAGGTGCAATATGCACCCAGAACCACGAGCAGTTCTGGGTGTATATTGCTTAATCCCTGCCTAAATATCCCCCTAAATATCCCTGTATCTAGTAGCATAGATAAAAAGATTGTTAGAAAAAGTATTTCTAAAAATCTGTTATCATAGGCTAATGAGGCCAGGGGGCATTACTTTCCTTGGCTAGTCAGCCCCCTTAGCATGCACGCACGTCCCTGTGGGCGTAGTAACTTGCTAATGAATGTGCAGCATCAAAGGTTTGGTCAATCTCACTGCTCTCTGTTGCCATCGCCCCCGATACTGGTTTCGGCTCACTGGGCATGATCAGAAGTCCCGGACTTCCAGTCATGTGTACTATGAAACCGGGTGTACGCGTCCCTGCTTCAAACTGGTGTAGTGCGCATGACCGGAAGTCCAGGGACGTTCTGATCATGCGCACTGAGCTGACAACCAGCGGTGGCAGCCGAAGTAAGAGCGACCATCCTGTGATGCTGAGCATTCATTAGCATGTTAGTACGCCCACAGGGGGGCGTGCTAACATGCTATGGGGGCCGACTAGCCAAGGGAACTAACACCCTTGCGACTAGTCCCTGGCCTCATTAGCATATCATAAAGGATCTTTAGCAGTACTTTTTCTAAACATCTCTTTATCTATGCTAGTTATACAGGGACAGTTAGGCAGGGATTAGCAATATGCACAGAAATGCTCGTGGGTCTGGGTGCATATTGGACCTGACAGGTTCCCTTTAAAGGGGTTGTATCATCTTCAAGGCTCAGGCTCGTACTGCTCCTCTGCCTACCGCCTTCCAACTGTACAGGGGGCTCCTGAAGATTTACAACTCAGACCAGCACTATGGTTGTGTCGCTGGCCTTCTGTCACGTCCCCACCGGAGTCCACTCCTGCGACTTCTGCTCCGATCGCCAGGCGACGCCGTGTTCCCGCCATGGATAGTTCTGGTGATGGGAGAGGAGTCAGTGCCCGTGGCTCTGCTGAGTACAGGCTCCGCTCATCCACTAGGCTGGGTTTCCCTGGAACCTGCAGTACCACTGGCTGACTGTAGGTGGCGTGTGTCTTCCAGCTGAAGTTGCCATCATTCACCTGCAGCCAATGGGAAGACACCACAGCCGTCTTATTCCTCCTCCTGTCATGTGACCACGGCCAGAGATAGTTTGTATTCCTGGTTCCTGTGCTATTTGTATTTTGATTCCTGTGCGCTGAACTTGCTTGTGTTCTGACTACCCTTCTGCCTGCTGTTTTTGTACCTCGCTGTCCGATCCGGATTTGACCTCTGCTTGTTTCTGATTACATCCTTGCCTGCTGATTCTGTCCCTGTTCTGCAATTCCTGGTTTGACCCTGCCTGACGAGTACTCTCATCGGACTGCTGCCCTCCACAGAAGGGCCCTGTGTAATTCCAAATTCCTGTATAGGGGTTAAAGGCTTTCAGGTTTCTAGGGGTCCTGCTGGGTGAGTGGCTTCCCTCTAGCCTGTCCATTACATCCTGTCTGAGTCTGTGGATCCAGGCAGGTGTTACACCTTCACTCCATATTTCCACCATAGATCATTTCAGATCCTGTGGTCCAGATAGTTTCATTGCAGCATGCTCTTCCACAAAATAAAGAAGAAAGCCGACCGCAGCAGCTTCAAGTGCCGGAAAAAACTTTATTGAAGTTTCAGGTGCATTAAAAAGGCAGCATGACGGGACCGAGATGCAGGATCCCTCACCTGGGGACGACGGCCGTTTCGCCTGCAAATCAGGCTTCCTTCTTTATTTTGTGGATGTACCTGGATCTCATTCCTTTGCCGACCAGCACGCTCTGACCGGACGGACTCTGAGCTGGGAGCTGTTTTCCCGGACACGTGGACTCACCCCACCAGGTAACGTGGATGATTTGAGTGGTGCAGGGTTCATTTCTAATGCTGTTGCTATTGCAGCATGCTCTACTGCACAGAGATGGCCCCTGCACGCTCCTTGACTAGGGAACTGGCCACTACAGATACACCGCAGCGGACGATAAAGACATTGAATGGTACATGCTAGAATTAAAATAACGGAGAGGTTTTTTTGTAAGCTTCTGTTACTTTTTTACCAGCTCTTTGCAACAGGGATGAGACGAACACCATAAGGAAGATAAAGAAGAATTCCTGGCGGATACAAAGTAACAGATCTATGGTAACATGTTATTTTAGGCATCTGCTCTTACAAGTTTGTCTTCTATACGTTTCTGCACCCAACTGATAATGTGAGCGCTCCCTGTGATGTTGGATGACAGGAACGTCCCTTAGAGATCGGCTATTATATCAGTTTTGTTTCCTCCGCCAGCAGCGGTGACCTGATAACGGGAAGACGCCGGGGGGAATATGAATATAAGCCGTACCCGATTCCCCGCGATACACGTGTACGTACCTGGTGTTTCACAGGTCTTAAGCGGGCTTTACACGCTACGACATCGCTAATGCGGAGTCGTTGGGGTCACGGAATTCGTGACGCACATCCGGCCGCATTAGCGATGCCGTTGCGTGTGACATCGATTAGCGATTTTGCATCGTTACAAAACAGTGAAAAATCGCTAATCGGCGACACGGGGGTCCATTCCCAATTATCGTTACTTCAGCAGTAACGAGGTTGTTCCTCGTTCCTGCGGCAGCACACATCGCTGCGTGTGACGCCGCAGGAGCGAGGAAGCTCTCCCTACCTGCCTCCCGGCCGCTATGCGGAAGGAAGGAGGTGGGCGGGATGTTACGTCCCGCTCATCTCCGCCCCTCCGCTGCGATTGGGCGGCGGTTCAGTGACGGTTCAGTGACGTCGCTGTGACGCCGCATGGACCGCCCCCTTAGAAAGGAGGCGGTTCGCCCGTCACAGCGACGTCGCCGGACAGGTAAGTATGTGTGACGGCTCTGGGCAATGTTGTGCGGCACGGGCAGCGATATGCCCGTGTCGCGCAACAGATGGGGGCGGGTACCCACACTAGCGATATCGGGACCAATATCGCAGTGTGTAAAGTAGCCTTTACACGTGGGTGTAAAGCATTTTTCCTTCTGTTTTTCCATTCCCCTGTCCAAATCTTTGCCTATGCATTAATTAAGATACTAAAATGTTAGAAAGCGCTGTCTGAAGCCGACCTGTGGGGGACGGTGTGAGCCGCGGCTCCCGATAAATAATGAATGAATCATGTCTTTTCATAGACAGCGGAGAATCCAAACTATTCAGGACATCGCACAGCGAGATAAATCCATTATAGAGTCACACAGCCGATAATTCCTAAACCGGTGATGGGGGAATCAATCACAACGAGCGAAGGGAGCCAAAAATACATCAATTAATCGCTGCTATTAGTAAGGCCGGTTTCACACATCCGGCTTTTCGCCGGTTTGCCGGATCCGGCGCTCTCCCATACAGTGACTACAGTACAGTGACAGCGCAACAAGCGCCGGTCACGTGCGGGCATGTGACCGGCGCATGTGACCCGGAAGTTACAGCGCTGTCACTGTACTGTATTGTCTGTACGGGAGAGCGCCGGATGTGTGAAACCGGCCTAACAGTAACGGAAATAGATCTGAGCTACACAGTCAATGAGAAAGCTCACAGCAGCACAGAGGACTTCAGAAGGATCTACTGAGCTAGGGGAGATCAAGGACTATTCGTGAAAAAAGAGCAGCGTCATGATAATATTAGAGAAGGTAAAAAAGTTACAAGAAATACAGAAATATTGGAGCTTTTTTTTATTTATTAATATCATGACGCTGCTCTTTTATCACAAATAGATAAGTATCTGATTTCCCCTAGATCAGCACATCCTTCTGAAGTCCTCTGTGCTGCTGTGAGCTTTCTCGTTGGGGGTTCTGCAGCAGCACAGAGTATTTCAGGAGACCTTTATGGACAATGTCAATATGTAGAGAGATGAAAGGAGATGAGTTGAAAGACACAGGCATGTCCTTAGGGATGGAGCGATGTCCCCCGCAGCACAGAGGATTTTAAGACATGGGTTTGCTGATGATTTGTGAATTGAAAAGGTGACTGGCTTCTTTCTAATCAGGCTCCATATGACCACTCGCTCAAGCTCCAGGCTTCCTAAAAGGTAATGGCAGGGGAAGGGCTGTAAATAGACCCTTTTATAGCTGATGAGCCCTCAACGATTGTTATTATACCGGTGCTCTTCCCTATCACCACTAGTGAGATCAGGACGACATCAGTATTATATAATATCACACATGGCTGCAATGTAATTTTACACAATTTACCGGTTGCTAATTACACACTGGGATAAGATAGAATTAAAAAAAAGTCTTTGAGTGGTACTTTTATATGATGAGCTTTAATGTTTCTTCGGTACCCTTCCTCTTCTCCTTTGAAAAACATACAAAAATTTCAGCTGTCTGTTGCCACCACTAGGGGGCAGCTCTGTACACAGCTCCATATAGCCCATACTAACCTGCATAGAAGCTGCATACAGGATGCCCTCTACTGGTGGATGATATTAATAGACGTCTGAGGGTGGGAAACAAGGTTTGGTGCCGTAAGAGAAGCTGAATACAGCAATGACGCAAAGTCATTTTATATTGTTGGTTCCTTAGAAGAATATTCGTCAGATATGCTCTGTAACCTTTCTGGCTCATTAAGTCAATTAAAGCAAAATCAGCAGCTGCCGAGGTGCGAGCGATAATGGCCACCGCAAACTCTACTCACTGTCACTTGGATTAAGTACAAAGCGGGCTGGGACCGAGTCATGTAATATCAGAACTTCTCCTGCCGCCTCCACCTCCGGATAGGTAATTGCAGTTTGTTTGTCAATAATAAGGCCTGGGGCATCACCTCCACCTGGATCTACAGGCGTCACACGAACCGAGACGAGCACCGCAGCTCCACAGCCACCCCAGGGCTTATCCACAGAGTCTGACAAAACTCTGCATCTCCAGAGCTGGTGGACCGGATACATTCCATAAATATCAGGCATTCCCAGGGATGTCACTACCGTTCTCCATTCTCAGTGATGTCACCGCTGATCTCTGGTGATGGATAGGCGGCATTCTCAGTGATGTCACCGCTGATCTCTAGTGATGGATAGGCGGCATTCTCAGTGATGTCACCGCTGATCTCTAGTGATGGATAGGCGGCATTCTCAGTGATGTCACCGCTGATCTCTAGTGATGGATAGGCGACATTCTCAGTGATGTCACCGCTGATCTCTGGTGATGGATAGGCGGCATTCTCAGTGATGTCACCGCTGATCTCTGGTGATGGATAGGCGGCATTCTCAGTGATGTCACCGCTGATCTCTAGTGATGGATAGGCGGCATTCTCAGTGATGTCACCGCTGATCTCTAGTGATGGATAGGCGGCATTCTCAGTGATGTCACCGCTGATCTCTAGTGATGGATAGGCGGCATTCTCAGTGATGTCACCGCTGATCTCTAGTGGTGGATAGGCGGCATTCTCAGTGATGTCACCACTGATCTCTAGTGATGGATAGGCGACATTCTCAGTGATGGCACCGCTGATCTCTAGTGATGGATAGGCGGCATTCTCAGTGATGGCACCGCTGATCTCTAGTGATGGATAGGCGGCATTCTCAGTGATGTCACCGCTGATCTCTAGTGATGGATAGGCGGCATTCTCAGTGATGTCACCGCTGATCTCTAGTGATGGATAGGCGGCATTCTCAGTGATGTCACTGCTGATCTCTAGTGATGGATAGGCGGCATTCTCAGTGATGTCACCGCTGATCTCTAGTGATGGATAGGCGGCATTCTCAGTGATGGCACCGCTGATCTCTAGTGATGGATAGGCGGCATTCTCAGTGATGTCACCGCTGATCTCTAGTGATGGATAGGCGGCATTCTCAGTGATGGCACCGCTGATCTCTAGTGATGGATAGGCGTCATTCTCAGTGATGTCACCGCTGATCTCTAGTGATGGATAGGCGGCATTCTCAGTGATGGCACCGCTGATCTCTAGTGATGGATATGCGGCATTCTCAGTGATGGCATCGCTGATCTCCAGTGATGGATAGGCGGCATTCTCAGTGATGTCACCGCTGATCTCTAGTGATGGATAGGCGGCATTCTCAGTGATGTCACTGCTGATCTCTAGTGATGGATAGGCGGCATTCTCAGTGATGTCACCGCTGATCTCTAGTGATGGATAGGCGGCATTCTCAGTGATGTCACTGCTGATCTCTAGTGATGGATAGGCGGCATTCTCAGTGATGTCACCGCTGATCTCTGGTGATGGATAGGCGGTATTCTCAGTGATGGCACCGCTGATCTCTAGTGATGCATAGGCGGCATTCTCAGTGATGTCACTGCTGATCTCTAGTGATGGATAGGCGGCATTCTCAGTGATGTCACCGCTGATCTCTGGTGATGGATAGGCGGCATTCTCAGTGATGTCACCGCTGATCTCTGGTGATGGATAGGCGGTATTCTCAGTGATGGCACCGCTGATCTCTAGTGATGCATAGGCGGCATTCTCAGTGATGTCACCGCTGATCTATGGTGATGGATAGGCGGCATTCTCAGTGATGTCACCGCTGATCTCTAGTGATGGATAGGCAGCATTCTCAGTGATGTCACCGCTGATCTCTAGTGATGGATAGGCGGCATTCTCAGTGATGTCACCGCTGATCTCTAGTGATGGATAGGCGGCATTCTCAGTGATGTCACCGCTGATCTCTAGTGATGGATAGGCGGCATTCTCACTGATGTCACTGCTGATCTCTAGTGATGGATAGGCGGCATTCTCAGTGATGTCACCGCTGATCTCTGGTGATGGATAGGCGGCATTCTCAGTGATGTCACCGCTGATCTCTGGTGATGGATAGGCGGCATTCTCAGTGATGTCACCGCTGATCTCTGGTGATGGATAGGCGGCATTCTCAGTGATGTCACCGCTGATCTCTAGTGATGGATAGGCGGCATTCTCAGTGATGTCACCGCTGATCTCTGGTGATGGATAGGCGGCATTCTCAGTGATGTCACCGCTGATGTCTAGTGGTGGATAGGCGGCATTCTCAGTGATGTCACTGCTGATCTCTAGTGATGGATAGGCGGCATTCTCAGTGATGTCACCGCTGATCTCTGGTGATGGATAGGCGGCATTCTCAGTGATGTCACCGCTGATCTCTAGTGATGGATAGGCGGCATTTTCAGATTACAAAGGGTAAAACAAAAAGGTACAGGCATTCAATTTCCACATGCCCAATATTTACGAGAGTTAGGAGCCACTAAATGCAATAGAAGCTTATTTCTCTCAGCCTTTAAGGGCAGACGGTGGAAGCGGTCAGGACACACGATGAGCTGCCATTCCCCTTTCATGCACTTAACGAGGACGTGCCTACGTGACTAAATGGACGACTAATTCAACAGTTACAGTCTATGCTCATGTTGTTGACAGAACAGATCAAAGCGAAAAAACAAAGACAAGACTTAAATTATCGCTGACTTATCCACAGATTGCTATCTGCGCAACCCCAAAATTACTTTCATGTGAGAAAGGAAGAAAACAGGACAAAAAAAAAAATAAAAGACAAGATGCATATGTCCAGCAATCAGAGAAGGCACAGCAAGTAACCGAGCAGACATAAATAATAATCAGTGAGCTAATTTAGGACAATGAAGTCTGAAAATAATTGAATTACATTGTAGGATTTATTTCCATTCTGACGGCCGTCTGCAGAACCTGGAATAAGTGAATGATAACCTAAGAGGAAGCCTTCAAGACAGCAAATCGAGGGGTTAAATCCTAAAACTTCTCCAATCCCACAGAATCTCCCGGTGTACAGTGAGACTCTACCGTTATCAAAACCCTGGAAGTCCATGATTTTTGTTTTATACATTGCACCAACATAGACAGTGGCAAAAGCCTCAAAGGCTGCGTCAAAGGCCCCAAAACCTGCGTCAAAAAACCCAGAAGGTTGCGGCAAAGACCCCAAAGGCTGCGGCAAAGACCCTGAAGTCTGTGGCAAAGACCCCAAAGGCTGCGGCAAAGACCCCAAAGGCTGCGGCAAAGACCCCGAAGGCTGCGGCAAAGACCCCGAAGGCTGCGGCAAAGACCCCGAAGGCTGCGGCAAAGACCCCAATAGCTGCGGCAAAGACCCCAATAGCTGCGGCAAAGACCCCAAAGGCTGCGGCAAAGACCCCAAAGGCTGCGGCAAAGACTCCAAAGGCTGCGGCAAAGACTCCAAAGGCTGCGTCAAAAGCCCCAAACGCTACATCAAAAGCCCCAAAGGCTACATCAAAAGCCCCAAAGACTACGTCAAAAGCCCCAAAGGCTACGTCAAAAGCCCCAAAGGCTTTGGCAAAGACCCCAAAGGCTGCAGCAAAGACCGCAAAGTCTGCATCAAAGGCCCCAAAGGCTGCGTCAAAGACCACAAAGGCGACGTCAAATGCCCCAAAAGCTGCGTCAAAAGCCCCAAAAGCTGCGTCAAAAGCCCCAAAGGCTGCGTCAAAAGCCCCAAAGGCTGCGTCAAAAGCCCCAAAGGCTGCGTCAAAAGCCCCAAAGGCTGCGTCAAAAGCCCCAAAGGCTGCAGAAAAGGCCCCAAAAGGCTCCGGAAAAGGTCCTAAAGGCTGCGGAAAAGGTCCCAAAGGTTGCAGCAAAGGCACTGAAGGCAGCAAAGGCCCAAAGCAGCACATGATATATGTTCTGCTGATATATTTGCATGTTGCAAAGACCCTGAAGGCCACGGCAAAAGCCCTGAAGGCAACGGCAAAAGCCCAGAAGATGGTGGCAAAAGCCCCGAAGGCCGCGGCAAAAGTCCCGAAGGCCGCGGCAAAGGACCAGAAGGCTGCGGCAAAGGCCCAGAAGGCCACGGCAAAGGACCAGAAGGCAGCGGCAAAGGCCCCGAAGGCAGCGGCAAAGGCCCCGAAGGCAGCTGCAAAGGCCTGAAGGTTTCAACACGTAATATATCTTCCGTTGACAGATTTTCAGGTTGCAAAGGATCCAAAGGCAGCTGAAAAGATGCTGAAGGCAGATGCAAACACATGGAAGGCAGCAGCAAAAGCCCCGAAAGCAGCAGCAAAGACCCCGAAGGTTTCAGCACGTGGCATATCTTCTGCTGATAGATCTGCAGGTTGCAGTCTTATCAAACTGGGACTGTGGATGTCAAATTTGTGTTTTGAAACACTTTCCTTCCTTTATGAAGGGTGGGGATGTTAATTCCTCTACCAGTCGCTTTATTGATGGTGTATGATCTCTGCTCCGGTCCGGCATTATGCCACGTGACTGCCTACTCCTGCAAGGACGGCCATTTGTAGTGAAAGTCGGCCTCTGTATGCACGTCCATGGGATTGGAATAGAAATCCCCGAGTGTTTTTTTTCTTCACATTTATGACAAGCGGCCACTGGGAACCGAACTTCAAGTGAGAATAAAAGCCTAAAGCCAAAAGATTTGGCGGAGCCAGCGCAGCTCCATTCTATAGAATTAGAATGAATAGGAGGTGATTTAATGAATTCAGCCGCTTTCAGGAAACTTATTTTAGCTTCCTTCATCCGTGCACTGAGTGTTACATAGCGTAGTACCGGCCTCTACACTGTCAGATCTAATTAATAGGAGCTAAAAGCAAGACGGACATCTCAAATTCTGCATGTAATAATGAAATGAAGCAAGTGCCGCCATGCCCTCCGCTTCTACATCCACCGCTATAATAATGACAGCTTTGCACACAGGACCGGGGTTGGCAGAGGAGAGCGTCCTCACCTCACGGGCATAAAACATCGGTGAATAAATAGAACATAAAATAAAAGTTTTTGAAAACATTTTTTACTTTGCGATGAGAACAATGGATTTTTCAAGGCTTTGAAACAGCGGCTTCAAACGCTGAGCGACGGTAGGAATCTCTATTCAATAATTACAAGGTTACCAAACTGTATTTTTGGAAATGGAAATGCTCACTCAGCAGGTGGAACTTTTCATAGCAGCCTTGCTGTGTGCTGGGAAGGTCTAGGTGCGGCTCTATAGGAGCGGAGGGTTAACGTGGCCACACAAAATACTTAGTAATAACCTATACGCACACCTGATTGTCAAAAGGACGGTGTTACCAGGTGTTCAGGGGAACAAAACAAATGATCAACAAACGTATCAACTTGTAAAGGTTTTGTTGTATAAATATGGGCACAGAGAATACAAACGTTCCATCTCCTCCTAGTCGCCCTTCATATGGATTCATGCAGCAAGGAGAGAGGTCTATAGTCTTCTGTCAGAAATCCTGCGCTCACCTGCACCGTCACTTCCCATGGGCTCCTCTTTCACCTTCTTTCCCTTAGAAGTCTTCCAGCGTCCCTTCACCTGTTCAATGAGCTGCTGGAATTCACTCTCGTGTTTCTTTCCTGTAAGAAAAGCATAAGGTGATTTATAGAGCGAAATAAGTCATCAGCTACTATAATACTGCAACTGTCAAAAATAATATAACTATTAATACTGCCCCTATGAACAAAAATACAACTACTATAATACTTACCCCTAGATACAAGAATATAACTACAATAATACTGCACCCTATGTACAAGAACATAACTACTATAATACTGCTCCTATATACTAGAATATAACTACTATAATACTGCCCCTATGTACAAAAATCTAACTACTATAATACTGCTCCTATGTACAAGAATATAACTACTATAATACTGCCCCTATATACAAGAATATAACTACTATAATACTGCACCCTATGTACAAGAACATAACTACTATAATACTGCTCCTATATACTAGAATATAACTACTATAATACTGCCCCTATATACTAGAATATAACTACTATAATACTGCCCCTATGTACAAGAATATAACTACTATAATACTGCCCCTATGTATAAGAACATAACTACTATAATACTGCTCCTATATACTAGAATATAACTACTATAATACTGCCCCTATATACTAGAATATAACTACTATAATACTGCCCCTATGTACAAGAATATAACTACTATAATACTGCTCCTATGTACAAGAATATAACTACTATAATACTGCCCCCTATGTACAAGAATATAACTACTATAATACTGCCCCCTATATACAAGAATATAACTACTATAATACTGCCTCCTATGTACAAGAATATAACTACTATAATACTGCCCCTATGTACAAGAATATAACTACTATAATACTGCCCCTATGTACAAGAATATAACTACTATAATACTGTCCCTATATACAAGAATATAACTACTAAAATACTGCTCCCTATGTACAAGAATATAACTACTATAATACTGCCCCCTATATACAAGAATATAACTACTAAAATACTGCTCCCTATGTACAAGAATATAACTACTATAATACTGCTCCTATGTACAAGAATATAACTATTATAATACTGCTCATATGTACAAGAATATAATTACTATAATACTGCTCCCTATGTACAAGAATATAACTACTATAATACTGCCCCTATGTACAAGAATATAACTACTATAATACTGCCCCTATGTACAAGAATATAACTACTATAATACTGCTCCTATATACAAGAATATAACTATGGCATAAGTTCACTATATAGATATTTAAAGGGGTTGTTCACTACTCTGAGAACTTTTTCTTACACCACGTTTGCCTATGTTAAAATTAAAAAACTCTGGTTCCCAAGAGCTGCGGCCGGCTATTTACTGCCAGTTAATTACTGCATCCAAAGCCAGCAACTGGGCGCAGGACTTGTATGATGTAACAATCTAACATAATCCCCTGGAACACAAGGGCCGACACCGCTGGAACCGTGCCGGCACTGGGAGTATAAACTCTTACATTTTAATGGGGGCAAACATGGGGAATGAGAAGGGGTTGGCTGAGTTGTGGACCGCCCCTTTAAGCTTCCACATCTTATTGTAAGTATTTTATTTTCTAGACCACATTAACCTTTACATTTTTCTTAACCGCTCATTGTTGACATTGGTGGGGGAGAGAGGATTTAAAGTCTGGGCACATATGATCACCTCCAATCTCCCCATAGGCACAGACACCTGGGCAAAACTTTTTGTATTTTCTTCTTTAGAAGCAAGGTAACCTTATTTTTTTTTTTTCTCACAGGGGATCCTAATAAGCAGATGTATAAAAAAAAAAAAAAAAAAAAAAAAAAATCTCAGTCTACTCTTCATAAAACAAGGATGAAAGTGTTCTTAGATGCGATGAAGTGTTTTGCATGATCAGAAAACATAACTATGGTCGCGAGCTGCGCCTAAGCGACGATATCCCCAGATGACATTTTTCTTTGGTCGATCAGCAGATAAGGGCGTTTAATTATAGATTGTGACCAGAAACTTCACAGAAGGGTTTGGTGATTAGAATCCTAATTAAAAAAAAATAAAACTAAAAAGTGTTGGCTGCGCTCAGATTCTCACAAATCTACGGCTCAGTGCAAATCCTCAGCGTTATTGTGACCGATTTAAGGACAGTTTGTGGTTTATATAAATGAGGGAATAACACAATATGTCCAGTGTTTCCACATTTCACCATATCAATATTTATTGTTTACATCCAGAGGCGAGAAAATCCATCCGAAATGTGGGCGGCTCACACGGGTACACCGCTCGTTACAAGAGGCGGCTGGTACAGTAATGTGCTGGGAAATGGACCAAAAAAGTTATTTTCTGCAGCTGATTTTTAAAGATAAGGGCGCACATTTCTCAATATAATCTAACTTAACCAGTGCAAACTTGGACGACACATTCTTAAAAATACGACAGATGGATCTCTGTGGTTTGTGATGCATTTTTAGACTTGTTGACCCGTATTTATGCCATCTATTAGTTGGCTTACATTGTCCACACCAACAAAATCACAAAAGCATAAAAGATATATAAATCTTTAATAAACAAAGGAATAAAAAGTGTCGCAACAATTGGCACCTCCCATAGGGCAAATGTAATATATTGGGAACACCTAGCAGACCCCCTATATATGAAGTAATTTAATTGAATAGTAACACCGGACGAAAAAAAATATATACGGTATATATATATATATATATATATATATATATATATGCCAATGTGTGTAAAGCGCTATGGAATTAATAGCGCTATATAAATGAATAAAATTATTATTATTATTATATATATATTTCAATACGCGTACTGCTCCGTATTTGACATGTTTGCCATGATAAGAAACGTCACATATAGATATGGTCCCATATTGGTACGAGGTATATCTACAAACGGGGTGCATAGAGAGTGTGCTGGCGTTCCCCACACCCAACGCACGTTTCGCTTACTATGTGATGTAAATTTTGTTTGATATTTTTTACACACTTGTGTTTCACCTGTTTCTTCTTATCATGACAAATATGTCAAATACGGAGTAGTATGCATCTTGAGAGATTTTATATATATATATATATATATATAGATAGATAGATAGATAGATATCTGTGTGTGTTCTTGATGTATGTAAAGCACTGCGGAATATGTTAGAGCTATATAAAAATAAAGATTATTTTTTATATATACATTTTTGGTTCGGTGTTACTATTCTATTATATTACTTCATATATAGGGGGGTCTGCTAGATGTTCCCAATATATTACATCTGCCCCATGAGAGATGCCAATTGTTGAGACACTTTGTATCCCTTTATTTAAATTGTTTAATAAAGATTTATATATATTTTATGCTTTTGCATATTAGTTTTTGTTGGTGTTGATATTGAGCATTGCTAGTTTGCCTAATTTTGTGACTGTGATATAGGTGTTCTTGGCTTACACTGTGCCAAAAAATATGCACACAAGCATCGCGTTCCATGTTGAGCCATTCCCTTTCCACTAAGTAACGTTTCTTGATAGTCAAAGAGCAGAGTGTCTAACACACATAAGTATAAAATTCCAAAAACAAATTTGTGGTACAAACTGAGCCAACTTTCTGGTGTATTTAGCTTGATACATCTCTGGTGATCAAACATAGGCTGTACGACATAAGGAAACATTCTGCTCTGCTGTATTACGGGGGCACTACTCTAAAAGTCTAATCTTTAAATGCTGAAATGAAATAGTTGAACCAAAAAAAAAAGTATGTTTAGTGGACCAGGTTGTTGGATGGTGCAGGAGACAGAATTGAAATGCAACCGGGCTTCAGGCACAGACAAGTAGTTACGTAGTGAGTTACATAGTTACTTAGGCTGAAAAAAGACCTAGGTCCATCTAGTTCAACTTCCTCCACCAATTATGTATGGTAGGACGGCTCGATTGTTAGTTTCCAGCTCTGTGCTGCCGCCCTCACCTGCAATCCTCTCCAGCACAGACTCTTCCAGCTAAACTGCATGCCTAGGGAAAGGGGTTTTCCTGTCCACCTGCCTCTCAAAAACTAGCAGCTATCCACATTCCCCCCACTGTTCCTGACGCCCTCTCCCAAATTCTAGGTTTTCTCTCCAAATGTCAGTTGCCACTGTACTTCTGGCACTTCTTCAGTTTTATAAGAGACTCTTCACTGTTGTCCTCCAGCATACGCTCAAGGCAATTCACAGGTCATCACTGCTGCCTCCAGGTCTTCTATTGTCACAGATGTCAGACAGTCCTATAGTGTCCGACAAAAGAAGGTCACAGCGTTTGGCTGTGCAAAATTCTCCCTGACTCTATTATTCCTGCTATCAGTATTCACTGTACTAGGTATCTCCTCTGTTGGGTTTTTATCCTTTTCTCTTTAGGACCCTGCGGAGCTCCTCTTCCCTTCAGCTGCTAATCATCTGTATTTCTCCTTGGGTTTAAATACTCCCATCTTCCCTGGACTTGTGCTAGTGATTTTCAGTTTAAGGGTACGCTCACACGAGCGTGAAAATCGGACGAGTGCAATGCGAGAAATTCTCGCATTGCACTCTGACCAATGTTAGGCAATGAGGTTGAGCTGTTGGTCAGCTTTTCTCGCATCCAGATTCTGGATGCGAGAAAAGCGGCAGCATGCTGCGATTGTCTGCGAGAGCCGTATCCCTCGCACCCATTCAAGTGAATGGATGCGAGAGATACATCGGACTGCACTCGGATGTTATCCCAGTGCAGTGCGATATACGCACAGGCTGACAGTGGAGGAGATGGGAGGATTAACCCCTCCCTCTCCTCCGCAGCGCCTGCACTCAGCTTCACAGCTGTGACCCGATCGCAAGATCGGGTTACAGTCGCATGACACCCGGCTCACGCTCGCAGCAGAGCCTGAGCCGGGGGACATTAGCATATCGCATCCGATGCTCTCTCATCGGATGCCATACGCTCTTGTGAGTCCAGCCTAAACGCAAGCTCTGGATGTAAGCAGGCAGCTTGCACTCATCTGTAGGATCGTTGCTGCTCTTTGCTGAACTTTTTCCAGAGGCCTCTGGATATAAATTGTTCATGTGGTTTCCCCATATGTGTGCTCCTTGTGTCTTTTTTGGTGTTTAGTGGGGTTGACGAAGAGCTCATACCACCCGTTCCCTATGTAGAGCCCAGCTTTACGGTCACCCTAGGGTCAAGTATCCAGCTCGGCGCATAGGTGCGGAACCTGGATGAGGAGGGACCCCAGGTGCCAGCAGTAGGTTTGGTCAAGAGTCACCATCTCCCCCTTCCCTAGACACAAGGGGTTCCCTTTTTCGCTTAGTACTCCCCCATACCTAGCGTGACCTATCACATGCAGGTGCAAGCCAGCGAGGCAATGCATAAACTATGGATATATGCTTTAACTTTGTCCCTCTTTAGTGGTTGTGGTGCACAGTTCAGGTGTCCGCATCCTCCAACCCGAGTGAGTCCCATCCCAATCATATCTATAAAGTGGTGGTATCCCCCTAATTTATCCTCTCTTGTGCTCCAGGGTCCGACATGAACTCTCCAAGGAGTCGTCATCTGCTGCACCGCCTCGAACTCTCAAGGAGCCGTCATCTGCTGCACCGCCTCGAACTCTCAAGGAGCCGTCATCTGCTGCATCGCTTCGAACTCTCAAGGAGCCGTCATCTGCTGCACCGCCTCGAAGTCTCAATGGGCCGTTATTTGCTGCCTGGCCCTTTACCCCTTGTCAACACTGGTCTATGCCAATCACCTAGATAAGCCATCATCATTAGTATTTTGCCCTGTTATGCCAGTCACCTAGAGGAGCCATCATCATTAGTATTAGAGGAGTAGCAGCCACTTTTGGAGAGCTCCATCTGGGGGTATAGCATCCATACCGGCTTGCACTTAGATCTGCACTTACAGCACTTATGTGCATCATAATCTTATTCTCCATCTTTAATAAAAAACACAAATATTAATTTAATACAGCCAAAAAAATACTACAAACATCTGTTAAAATAAAGATGCTGGGAACGTTTCCTCGCAGGTCTGGGGAGATTTGTATCACCCCAGGCTGACATCCACATCCAGAAAGATTAAGACTCCAGCATTTCCGTCAATGGAGGGAGATGCAGTATATTACTGTACTACCAAGGGGACGTAAATTATGCAAAAAAAGCAGGTTTGATCTCTTTACATAGGGTCACCGATGAGAAATATTAATGATCAAAACAAATTTATTTCTGGAGAGACGAGCCGCATTCCTGACCACAGAATACTGTTTGCCGCTTCTTAACTAGTGACTTCTCAAAGATTTATGCTGTTAACGAGTTCTGTGGGATTTCATCAGTGCGCCATGGTGGGACAAAAGTAATAATCCTAACATGATAGATCATTAGCATGCTCCTTAGTGAGAAGATAATGAACACCAAGAAATTGCCTTCATCTATCGAGGGAGGTGCTGTACTGGAGAGTCGGCGACGGCGGTGAGGACTGACGCTCGAGTACACGCAGTACTGGGATATATCAGAGGCATGCCGTCTTCTCCTTCATCTTCAATCATAATAGCTGTAAAGCTCAATGTCCACTCTATGGACACCTTTAGGGCATTCACATGTATGGGAATTGCTGTGGATTTCCCATGGAGAAATTTATCAGAGGTGCACATTTTTACATCCGTCGCTCATCACTTCTTGTAATGGATTGGTCACAGATTTGTTGCAAATTTTTCCCAATTTGTTTAATGGAAAACAATAAATCTGCAAGATAACACGATTATTGTAAATGTTATGGCGAATAAAATAAATAAAGCCTAGATTCACGTCCCAAATGGCAATACTACTCTTCCCATCTCTGGACACCCGGCCTCCTACAATGACGTCTCATCACGAGTGACGATTGCAGCCAGTCATAGGTATACAGGGAGCAGAGAGGAGAGCTGAGGATTATTGCCCCTGAAGTGTCGGGTGAGATGAGAGTGATGATATTTTACCACACAATCCGCTGTTTTGCACAAAGAAATTACCAAAGTCCATGAGGTTCAATGTGGATTTGCAGCTGAAAAATATTGCAAAATGTGATAAATGTGAGGATTAGTGATGAGCGAGTACTAAAAAGCTCGGGTGCTCGAAGCTCGGGCCGAGCCTCCCAAGATACTCGTGTACTCGGGCCGAGCAACGAGCCCAATGTTATCCTATGGGAGACCCGAGTATTTTTGTGAAATGACCCCCCGGCAGCATGGAGAAACCCTAAAAATGTCACAAAAGTCTCAGAAGAGTGCTCAAATGACATGGCAACAGCATGGGGAAGACCCCTTGAAGCATTTATCACTCAAAAGTCACAGCTGTGAACAATTTTGTCCGCGTTTCACGCCATTTTTACGGACTCACCAGAAAACCTTCCAAAATGACCCCAAAATGATTTTTCATGGCAGAAATGTTAAGGGCACATACCCAATAGTGAGATAGAGCTGGTGTATGTTACTTTTTGAGATTAATACATGAAAGATTTTACGTGAAAACATTGTGTGGCACTCCGATGTCCCTGAGAAGAGACGTACATGAAGGCCTCTTGAGTCTAATGTGCCCATTTTGAGGAAGTGAGTCTTTGTAGTATTTTCCTTTGCCAGGGCAGTCCAAAATTGTGAGGTTCACCAATGCCCCTGCATACAGACGTGCATGAGGGCCTGTAAACCTGAAGTGCCCATTGTAAGGAAGTGGGTCTATTGTAGTATAGCCCTTAGGCAGGGCAGCCAAAAATTGGGAGGCTCCACGTTGTCCCTGGATAGAGACGTGCATGAGGGCCTGTAAACCAGAAGTGCCCATTGTAAGGAAGTGGGTCTATTTCAGTATAGCCCTTTGCCAGGGCAGCCAAAAATTGGGAGGCTCCACATTGTCCCTGGATAGAGACGTGCATGATGGCCTGTAAACCAGAAGTGCCCATTGTAAGGAAGTGGGTCTATTTCAGTATAGCCCTTTGCCAGGGCAGCCAAAAATTGGGAGGCTCCACATTGTCCCTGGATAGAGACGTGCATGAGGGCCTCAAAACATTAAGTGTCCATTGTCAGGAAGTGGGTGTATTATATAGTATAGCCCTTAGGCAGGGCAGCCAAAAATTGGGAGGCTCCACGTTGTCCCTGGATAGAGACGTGCATGAGGGCCTCAAAACATTAAGTGTCCATTGTCAGGAAGTGGGTGTATTATATAGTATAGCCCTTAGGCAGGGCAGCCAAAAATTGGGAGGCTCCACATTGTCCCTGGATAGAGACGTGCATGATGGCCTGTAAACCTGAAGTGCCCATTGTAAGGAAGTGGGTCTATTTCAGTATAGCCCTTTGCCAGGGCAGCCAAAAATTGGGAGGCTCCACATTGTCCCTGGATAGAGACGTGCATGATGGCCTGTAAACCTGAAGTGCCCATTGTAAGGAAGTGGGTCTATTTCAGTATAGCCCTTTGCCAGGGCAGCCAAAAATTGGGAGGCTCCACATTGTCCCTGGATAGAGACGTGCATGGTGGCCTGTAAACCTGAAGTGCCCATTGTAAGGAAGTGGGTCTATTTCAGTATAGCCCTTTGCCAGGGCAGCCAAAAATTGGGAGGCTCCACATTGTCCCTGGATAGAGACGTGCATGATGGCCTGTAAACCAGAAGTGCCCATTGTAAGGAAGTGGGTCTATTTCAGTATAGCCCTTTGCCAGGGCAGCCAAAAATTGGGAGGCTCCACATTGTCCCTGGATAGAGACGTGCATGATGGCCTGTAAACCAGAAGTGCCCATTGTAAGGAAGTGGGTCTATTTCAGTATAGCCCTTTGCCAGGGCAGCCAAAAATTGGGAGGCTCCACATTGTCCCTGGATAGAGACGTGCATGATGGCCTGTAAACCAGAAGTGCCCATTGTAAGGAAGTGGGTCTATTTCAGTATAGCCCTTTGCCAGGGCAGCCAAAAATTGGGAGGCTCCACATTGTCCCTGGATAGAGACGTGCATGATGGCCTGTAAACCTGAAGTGCCCATTGTAAGGAAGTGGGTCTATTTCAGTATAGCCCTTTGCCAGGGCAGCCAAAAATTGGGAGGCTCCACATTGTCCCTGGATAGAGACGTGCATGATGGCCTGTAAACCAGAAGTGCCCATTGTAAGGAAGTGGGTCTATTTCAGTATAGCCCTTTGCCAGGGCAGCCAAAAATTGGGAGGCTCCACATTGTCCCTGGATAGAGACGTGCATGATGGCCTGTAAACCTGAAGTGCCCATTGTAAGGAAGTGGGTCTATTTCAGTATAGCCCTTTGCCAGGGCAGCCAAAAATTGGGAGGCTCCACATTGTCCCTGGATAGAGACGTGCATGAGGGCCTCAAAACATTAAGTGTCCATTTTAAGGAAGTGGGTGTATTATAGTATAGCCCTTAGGCAGGGCAGCCAAAAATTGGGAGGCTCCACGTTGTCCCTGGGTAGAGACGTGCATGAGGGCCTCAAAACATTAAGTGTCCATTTTAAGGAAGTGGGTGTATTATAGTATAGCCCTTAGGCAGGGCAGCCAAAAATTGGGAGGCTCCACGTTGTCCCTGGGTAGAGACGTGCATGAGGGCCTCAAAACATTAGGTGTCCATTTTAAGGAAGTGGGTGTATTATAGTATAGCCCTTAGGCAGGGCAGCCAAAAATTGGGAGGCTCCACGTTGTCCCTGGGTAGAGACGTGCATGAGGGCCTCAAAACATTAAGTGTCCATTTTAAGGAAGTGGGTGTATTATAGTATAGCCCTTAGGCAGGGCAGCCAAAAATTGGGAGGCTCCACGTTGTCCCTGGGTAGAGACGTGCATGAGGGCCTCAAAACATTAAGTGTCCATTTTAAGGAAGTGGGTGTATTATAGTATAGCCCTTAGGCAGGGCAGCCAAAAATTGGGAGGCTCCACGTTGTCCCTGGGTAGAGACGTGCATGAGGGCCTCAAAACATTGTTCCCATTGCAAAGGAGCGGGTCTCCTGTCGTTGTAATGTCCATTCTGCAAAGAATGGGCGAAAAAATTTACCACTGGGGGTATACCTGAAACAAAGGCCTAAGTATTGCAATTTGTAACGGTCATCATCATGGTGGCGCATGAGGAGAAGGAGGAGCAGTCCAGCGATTATCCAAAGTCCAGAAGTGTGTACCCATGGGTGAGTGGAGGTACATGGCAAACTTTAAATTCCGCTCTCATTTGCTGGTGGTGTGGTGAAGTCTGGCCCAATCCAACCCTTGTTCATCTTGATCAGAGTCAGCCTGTCAGCATTTTCAGTTGACAGGCGGGTGCGTTTATCTGTAATGATTCCACCTGCGGCACTAAAAACACGCTCTGACAAAACGCTAGCAGCAGGGCAGGCCAGGACTTCCAAGGCGTAGAGAGCCAATTCATGCCACGTGTCCAGCTTGGATACCCAATAATTGTAAGGCACAGAGGAATGTCGGAGTACAGTTGTTCGATCTGCAAGGTACTCCTTCAGCATCTGGGCAAACTTAGGATTTCTTGTGGCACTACCCCGCACCTCAGGGGCTGTGGTACGTGAGGGGCTGAGAAAACTGTCCCACATCTTAAAGACTGTTCCCCTACCTCTGGCGGATTGGACTTGTGCCTCTCTCGGCTGTACGCCTCGGTTGTCCACTGATTCCTGACCTATGCCGCTAGCGTTTTGTGAGGGGAATGCTTTGCCTACTTCCGTGAGTATGGCCTTCCGGAACTGCTGCATTTTGGTTGACCTCTCCTCCACGGGAATAAGAGACAAAAAGTTCTCCTTGTAGCGTGGGTCTAACAGTGTTACCAACCAGTAATGATTGTCGGCCAAGATGTTCTTAACGCGAGGGTCACGAGACAGGCAGCTTACCATAAAGTCAGCCATGTGCGCCAGACTCTTAACAGCCAGGACTTCAGTAGCCTGACCAACAAGATGACTGAACATGCTGTCCTCCTCCTCCTCCTCCTCCTCCTCATCTACCCTGTCCTCTGGCCAGCCACGCTGAACCGAGGATATGACTGGTGTGCATGTCATATCCTCAATTTGGCCGGAGAGTTGCTCCATGTCTTCATCCTCCTCCTCGTCATAGTCCTCCACTGCACGTTGTGATGAGACGAGGCTGGGCTGTGTGTTATCACCCACACCCACTACTGTTTCTTGCTGCAACTCATCGCGCTCCGCCTGCAATGCATCATGTTTGTTTTTCAGCAGAGACCGTTTTAGAAGGCAGAGTAGCGGTATGGTGACGCTAATAATGGCGTCATCACCACTCACCATCTTGGTGGAGTCCTCAAAGTTTTGGAGGATGGTACATAGGTCTGACATCCATCTCCACTCCTCAGGTGTTATGTGTGGAGTTTGACCCATTTCCCGACGGCTTAGGTGATGCAGGTACTCAACAACTGCCCTCTTCTGCTCACATATCCTGACCAACATGTGCAGAGTTGAATTCCAACGCGTGGGGACATCACACACCAGTCTGTGAGCCGGAAGATGCAAACGGCGCTGAAAGCCGGCAAGGCCGGCTGAAGCAGTAGGTGACTTTCGAAAATGTGCAGACAGGCGGCGAACTTTTACCAGCAGATCAGACAGCTCTGGGTATGACTTTATAAACCGCTGAACCACGAGGTTGAGCACATGGGCCACGCATGGAACATGTGTCAGCTGGCCTCGCCTCAAAGCCGCCACCAGGTTCCGGCCATTGTCACACACGACCTTTCCTGGTTTTAGGTTCAGAGGTGTGAGCCAGTGATCTGCCTGCTGTTTCAGAGCTGTCCACAGCTCTTCTGCATTGTGGGGTTTGTCACCTATGCAGATTAGCTTCAGCACAGCCTGTTGCCGCTTCGCCGAGGCAGTGCTGCAGTGCTTCCAGCTTGTGACTGGTGTGGAGGGCACAGTGGATGAGGATGCGCAGGAGGAGGAGGAGGCTGAAGAGCATGACATTCCGGAGCTGTAGAGTGTGGGTGAAACACTGACTGAGGTAGGGCCTGCAAACCTTGGTGTGGGAAGGACGTGTTCCGTCCCTCGCTCAGACTGGGTCCCAGCTTCCACAATATTAACCCAGTGTGCCGTCAACGAGATGTAGCGGCCTTGCCCACAAGCACTTGTCCACGTGTCTGTGGTTAGGTGGACCTTGGGTGAAACAGCGTTGTTCAGGGCACGTGTGATGTTTTGTGACACGTGGTTATGCAACGCGGGGACGGCACACCGGGAGAAATAGTGGCGGCTGGGGACCGAGTAACGTGGGACAGCTGCCGCCATCAGGTCACGGAATGCTTCTGTCTCCACCAGCCTAAAAGGCAACATTTCCAGCGCAAGCAGTCGCGAAATGTTAGCATTTAGAACTGTGGCATGTGGGGTGTTGGCAGTGTATTTGCGCCTGCGTTCAAAGGTTTGCTGAATGGATAACTGAACGCTGCGCTGGGACAAGGACGTGCTTGATGATGGTGTTCTTTCTGCGTAGGCAACTGCAGGTGCAGGAGTGGAGGAGGCTTGTTCGCAGGCAGCATGGACAGAGGATTGGCTCGCATGCACAACCAGCGAAGATGTAGCAGTGACATCAGCAAGCACTGCTCCTCGACTCTGTTGTACTTCCCACAAAGTCGGGTGCTTGGCTGACATGTGCCTGATCATGCTGGTGGTGGTCAGGCTGCTAGTTTTGGTACCCCTGCTGATGCTGGCACGGCAGGTGTTGCAAATGGCCTTTTTTGAATCATCTGGATCCAACTTAAAAAACTGCCAGACTCGGGAAGACCTAACATTTGTACAGGCACCTTGTGTCGTCGTGTTGTTCCGGGGAACGGTTGCCTGACTTCTGCCTGGGGCCACCACCCTGCTTCTTACTGCCTGTTGTGATGCTACGCCTCCCTCCCCCTGTGCACTGCTGTCCTCGCTCTGCATATCCTCCTGCCAGGTTGGGTCAGTTACTGGATCATCCACCACGTCGTCTTCCTCTTCCGCACCCTGCTCCTCCTCCTGACTTGCTGACAATTGTGTCTCATCATCGTCCACCACTTGTTGAGACACGTTGCCAACTTCGTGAGAACGTGGCTGCTCAAATATTTGGCCATCTGTACAGACGATCTCCTCATGACCCACTTCAATATGAGCTGGCGAGAGGCCAGAATGTGTGGATGGAAACGTGAACAGCTCTTCCGAGTGTCCAAGTGTGGGATCATTAATGTCCGAGGAGGACGTGTACTCAGCCTGGTGGTAGGAAGGAGGATCAGGTTCAGAAATGTGCGGTGCAGTATCACGGCTACTGACACTTGACCGTGTGGAAGACAGAGTGTTTGTGGTGGTGCCAATCTGACTGGAAGCATTATCTGCTATCCAACTAACAACCTGTTGACACTGGTCTTGGTTCAAGAGCGGTGTACTGCTGCGGTCCCCAAGAATTTGGGACAGGACGTGCGAGCGACTAGATGTGGCCCTTTGTTGTGGCGAAATTAGAGCTTGCCCACGACCTCGGCCTCTGCCTGCACCACCATCACGTCCACTTCCTTGTTCCTTGGCAATGCCCTTGCGCATTTTGCAATGCTGTGCACTGCTGACGTGTATATTCACTACTTGTGCGTTATATCAAAGTTTGTGGAAATTGCACACAAGTGCACCTGTACGCTGCCACCAACAGGCACACACGTGCGGTTTTAAAAACCAAGCACGGACGCAATAAGAACCTAACAGGTTTTTTTGGGGAGCGACAATTACAGACAAGTCAGACACTATCTGGACTGTTTTACACTGTGTACACCAGCCCCAGATATGATGAAGGCTGGTATACGGTCACCACTACCCTGCCTGCCTGCCTGCCTGTATACTGGTACAATAGTCCTGACAAGGACTCTTTTGGTCACTAGCCTGTATTCAGACCTGGCTATACCCTGCCTGTATATAGCAACAATAGTCCTGAGAAGGACTCTGCTACTGTACTCCGACCTGGCTATACCCTGCCTGCCTGTATACAACTAGAATAGTCCTGAGAAGGACTTTTGGTCACACTGTTTGCAGCCCTGCAACTGAAAAAGCTATAAAGGGCCGCAAAGCTTTCCCTGAATCAGCGACACTCTCCCTGCACTCACTGTCTGGATAGCTGTGAGCAGAGCACAGCGCGCCGGCCGATATAAAGGCTCGGTCACGCTGTGCAGGCTGGCCAATCACTGCAATTCCACAACTAACAGGGCTGTGGCATTGCAGTGGTCTGCCAGCCAATCCCTGCATGAGGGCTGGCTCTCAAAAGAGCGCCAACATGCAGAAATGAAGACCACGAGTACAGCACGAGTATCGCGAGATTACTCGGTCCCCGCCGAGCAGCCCGAGTACAGCGATACTCGTGCGAGTACCAAGTAGTGACAAGCATGCTCGCTCATCACTAGTGAGGATAAAATAGGACCAATCTATTAGAAACATGGCTTCATCATCTGACCCCTGTTCAGCTAGGACCCCTTGGTGTGGACAGGTAATTGAATGGGTATATCTGCTAGAAGGCAGACACCAAGTCCGGATTGAGTGTATACAAGAGGATGAGAAGAAACTTCTGTTGCATGTGTAGATCAGATGTTTGGTCTATAAAGAACTGGTCACAGACAAACAAACACCGGGTCCCAGTTATAAATATTTGATGTTTTGGGACAGGCGTAGGTCCTACAGTTATGGGAGACACATTTTCGACATCGTGATCCCAAAGGAAACAACATGCATGTTCTTACATAACAGCGTGAACTGCGCATTAGCCCCAAATTAATATCAGCCAGATGGATGGGGTTGTATATGCCATGTTTCCGATCTATATAAAGCTAAAATCATGACAGGAAATATGACATTATTATCTTCCAAATGGAACCTCCAAGGGGGGAAGATATCCTGAAGATTGGGGATATAATAATATTTGTGATTTGAGACGTATTTCATCGACCAGCTCTCATCTAAGGTCACCATGGGGAGGTATGTGGGAGTGACTGTTTCATAAACACAGATTCAGAGTTTTCGTCGTTGTTCAGTTTGGAAGTTACAGCTCACTGTAGAATTGTTCCATATTTCCTAATTGGAGTACTTTTCTCCAAAAAGAATTGTACCATCCTACGACAAAAGGTCCAGTACTTTTCTTCGTTTAGCTATTTTATTGCATCTAACCGTGAATACTGTATATTGTTTTGTCCACTTTGTAACATCTTTTGTATATTTTTAGAAATACTGCGTACATTTCCAATTAAATATATAGAATTTAATAATGTCATTCCTCTTGCTCCATAAACATTGACCCTGAAGCCTCGTGAGGCCATAAGTTACCAGTAACGGGTCTCCAATCGGCCCGTCGTGGGAGCCAGGGCTGTGGAGTCGGTAAGCCAAACCTTCAACTCCGACTCCTCAAATTCTCTTGCACCAACTCCGACTCCTATATACATTGCTTATAGTTAGGTGAAAAATTTATTGTAGTACATGAACATGTGTATGTGAAAATCAGACATTTAATAATTTTTATGATACAATAATCAAGATATTTGGATAGAACATAAAATATATTTACTGGAATACAACTTTAGAACACAAAAAACTGTAATAAATTGTAAATATGTAATACACTATGTAATATACAGTAGATTGCATACATATCTTGTGTATATATATATATATATATATATATATATATATATATAAAAATATATATTATTGTATTACATATTTACAATTTATTAGTTTTTTGGGTTCTAAAGTTGTATTCCAATAAATATATTTTATATTCAATCCAAATATCTTGATTATTGTATCATAAAAATAATTAAATGTCTGATGTTCACATTATACTACAATAAATGTTTCACTTAAAAATAAGCATTATGGGGGGCGTGGCCGGAGCTTCATGGAGCAGGACGTGTAGGGACTGAGCTCCTTCACCCGGGAGTAAAATAAGCCCATTTGCATCAGCTCGGAGTGCCCAGGATGGGGAAGAGAAAGCCCCTAAAAGTTGCCAGGGACCAAGGAACCCCAGCGCCGCTCACCCTGGACTCCTATCTGCTAAAGGAGCTGCCAGGAGAGCAGGACCGGGAGGACGCTAAGATGGCGGAGGCGCCACATCCCCTGCTCCCCAAGCTGCTGCAGCTCCAGGAGACATGGGAGACAGCGGACGGAGGGAGCCAGAGCACACCGCAGACGGAGGAGGAGGTGAGGGGTCTGGAGAGGTCGGCGGCGCGAGTGAAGACAGAGAGGAGGAACTAGCAGGTGCCGACAGGAGGGGAACGGACCTCGTGGCAAAGATGGCGGCGGCGGAGGAGCGGCACAGCGACTCACCTGCTCGCGGCCGGGACCAGGACTGCGGGGAACAAGCTGAGGCCGCACGCCCACAGACTGCAGGACCGGGTAGGAGGCAGACGTTCTCCCTAGAGGCGAGCTCCGGCGGCCGCATAGAGATGGGGGAAATGCCGCTCCTCCCCCCACTAGAGATCCTGGAGAGCGGTGGCGGCTGGAGTCCGTCGGCACTAGCTGTGGAGCCGCAGGTGGAGACCGGTAGCTCAGCAAGGGGCGATGAAGCTGAGGACTGGGGGAGTTCTAGAGGTGGGATGGTGGACAGCCTGATGGGAGACGGGGGAGAGGCATATGTGAAGGCCCGGGAGGCCAGGAGTGAGATCCGGCAGTCTGCAACTCTCTCCCAGCCTGTCTGGGATGACTCAGACCTTCATAGCGGTGCCCCCCTTTCCTCCCCACTGGGACCACCAATATTACAAAGTGCGAATTACACCCCAAGGCCTCAAAGGCACCAGAAAACAAAGGGGGAAGCAGGGCCAAAGAGCCCAGTCCCTGTATTACAATATAAGGAGCCCTCTAGGACTCCATTGAGTCCACCTGATGGAGTGGCTTCCAGGAGGGGGCCACCGGGAAACCTGAGTGCTGAACCCGTACCTCTGCAGCCTGCCTGTCCTCCAGCAGACTGGTGGGAATTTGTACGTCAGCTCCCTACAAAAACGGACTTCCAAGCACTTATTTCTGAGGTAAAAGATACCTGCAGGTCTGAAATAGCGGCGGTCCGACAGGATGTGATATCTGTCTCTAAAAGAATAAACCAGCTAGAGACTGACCACAATGATGCTAGAACAACCATTCGCCACCTCCAGTCCCACGCCTCCTCCCAGGCCGACGCCATAAGAGAATTACAGCGTCATATTGAAGACCTTGACAACAGAGGTAGACGCCATAATATAAGGGTCAGAGGCGTGCCGGAGGTCCAAGTAAAGGAGGACGTTACAAAAATTCTGCAGACCATATTTAATTCACTTCTTCAGCGCCCTCCTGATAGCCCAATTCCTATGGACAGGGCGCACAGGGCTCTGCGCCCCAAAAATTTGACAGGGAACCCGAGAGACATTATTTGTCATATTGTGGACTTCCAACTTAAAGAGGAAATAATGTTCAGAGCACGACCGCCAAAACAAGCAATGTACCGAGATGCTAAGATTCAATTGTTTCAGGATCTTTCATGGCTGACGCTACAGCAACGGAGGGCTCTCCGTCCACTACTGTCATCCCTAAAGGCTAACAATATCTTCTATAGATGGGGGTTCCCGTTCAGTCTGTCAGCGCGACGGGGGGAGTCGTCGGCTAGCCTTAGGACCCCTGCAGATCTGGAGTCTTTTTGCCGGACATTCGACCTTCCTGTCCCGGACCTGCCGGACTGGACTCTGCCCCAACAGATACAGCAGCTCCCTCAGACCTGGCAACCGGCTGCGGCGGCACGTAAACGGCGATCTAGAGGCCCAAGAGCAGAAGGACCTACCTGATGGCTTTTTTCCGTGACTTTATAGTCATTTTTTGATCCCATATGGAAATTCCAGGAGGTCAACTGATTTGCTTTTACTGCTTCCCATTTCCCGGGGACATCCTCCTGTATACAAAATCCCGGGGGAGGGGGGGTTTGGATCCCTGGTCCGGTTTGTGAAGTTCCGCCACTAACCCTTCTGCAGAGTCGTGCCAATTGTTTCGCACTTTGGTTCATAGTGCGGGTTATAGTTAGTGAGGTATCTTTGATTTGGTATAAAAGTAAGGCGACTCTGCTGGCGGGGTAGTGGACGGTCGGGGTTGAATCCATACCCTTAGTACATAATTGGAGAGTTTATATTTTTTGGTAGAACATAAGTATGTTTTGGTTTATTCTTTCTTGTTCTGGTTGTACTCACAGATATGCAATTCACTATAGTAGAGGCGCTCTGTCCCGGAAGAATCCAGGGAGTATGATTACCATACACACCGAGCGACAGTCACAAACGCTAGCCCTGACATTAGCTTACTTTAAGGTACTGGGATGGCTACGTTGATGAGCTTTAATGTGAAGGGGTTGAACTCCCGATGTTAAAAGGAGGCTGGTGCTTCAGGAGATGCGAAAATCACTGGCGGATGTGGTGTTCCTGCAAGAGACACACTTCACCGAAAAAAGTTCTTTTAACTTTGCCCGCCATTGGTTTCCTCAATCCTTTTCAGCTACAAATACAAAAAAGAAAGCTGGAGTAGCTGTACTAATTTCTCGCACTTGCCCGCTTCAAGTGAGTAAGTGGGAAGCTGATCCCTCAGGTCGTTACCTGATCATCCAGGGCACGTTGAATGGGATGAAATTAGTCCTATGTAACCTCTATGCTCCAAACTCTAACCAGAATAGATTTGTTTCCTCGGTCCTTTCACGCCTCCCGTTAGATCGGGGGGTCTTTCACATTATAGGAGGGGACTTCAATATGGTGTTTTCACATAGAGCCGATAAAATGCTAGCACCCTCGCAATCCACGAACTTGAGTAGGTCATCAAATCTGTCCAAGGGATTTCGCAAGTTGATCCATAAATACCACCTATTTGATCTGTGGAGAATTGATAACCCGACAGCGAGACAATACACTTTTTTCTCACACCCTCATAATTCCCACAGCCGAATAGATTATTTCTGTGGTAATGTTCTCACTCTTAGAACACTCAGACAAGCACAAATAGGCAGTATCACGTGGTCAGATCATGCTCCTTTAATACTACACCTTAACTTAACAAATGTTCCCATAAAAAGAACCCATTGGAGATTAAATGAATCCCTACTCACTAACCCCACTTCTCGAGAATATATCTGTAAGGCTATACAGAATTACTTTGCGGAGAACTCTCAGACCCCGCCATCTTTCCCAGTGATATGGGAAGCCCACAAGGCGGTTATTAGAGGGGAGTGCATAGCTATTTCCTCCAGGCTCAAAAAGGACTCACAGCACCTTTATCGTCAATGTGAAACAGACCTCCGAGCAGCGGAGGAACACCTTCGCACCCGCCCCTCTAAGACCCGCCTGAAAGTGGTAATAGACCTCAGATCTAAATTAAAAGAGATAGCGCACGGGAAAATAGAAAAGCTATTGCGATACTCACGTCAGAAGTATTATGAGTTTGGCAATAAGCCACATACGATGCTGGCCAGAAGGCTCCGGGACCAAACAATAACTTCCGCACCGAGCGCCATAAAAGGATACTATGGGCACCCCTCATTACGATCCCGCAAAAATTGCACACCTCTTTCACGCATATTATACATCCCTGTACTCTATTCCTCCGTCACTACCAATGTCCCACCCGGATAGAACAACAATTATGAATGACTATTTGGCTGACTGTCACCTTCCAAAACTGTCCCAGGAAGCTCTGGAGGATCTTAATCGAGCAATAACCCCGGATGAGATCCGTCAGACCGTTAAAGACCTCCCAAACCACAAGGCCCCAGGCCCAGATGGGTTTACTTACCTATATTATAAAACCTTCCTGGGAGAATTGTCGCCTCATTTGACTCACCTTTTCAATCTCTTTATGAAGGGTGAGGACATCCCAAACACTTTTCTACACTCTTATATAACTGTTATACCTAAAGCTGGTAGGGATCCCATGGAATGTGCGAGCTACCGCCCGATCAGCCTCTTAAACTCTGATCTTAAAATAGTCACCAAACTGTTGGCAGACCGTTTAAATAATTGGATTCCACAGCTGGTCCATAAGGACCAAGTAGGTTTCGTTCGCTATCGGCAGGCGGGGGACAACACCAGAAGGATCTTGGATTTGGTGGAGGTGGTGAACAGGGAGGGAGTGGAGGCACTTCTTCTGGGATTAGACGCGGAGAAGGCTTTTGACAGGCTGGATTGGTCCTTCATGTTTGCTGTGTTGGGCCACTTCGGCCTGTCGGGACCGTTTGTCTCAGCCCTGCGGGGCTTGTATTCCCTCCCGGCGGCAACGATTCGCCTCCCTCATGCACACTCCAATCCCCTGCCGATTCGGAATGGAACTAGGCAGGGATGTCCTCTGTCCCCTTTGCTATATGTTTTAAGTATTGAACCACTGGCAGCACACATTCGACTTAATCCGGACATTGGGGGGGTCAAAGTTAGGGATAAATCCTTTAAAGTGGCCCTATTTGCGGACGACGTCCTCCTGTCTCTGACTAACCCCGCCATTTCCTTGCCAAACTTACACGCAGTACTCACACAATACGCTAGACTCTCGGGCTATAAACTTAACTCCGACAAAACAGAGGCTTTGCCGCTTAACATTCCAGAAACTAAATTACAGATCCTTAAACAGAACTTCAAGTACTCTTGGCGTTCAGATTCCCTACGATATCTAGGAGTCAATATTACCCCTAATTATAGAACATTGTATCAGGCTAATTTCCCGCCTCTGATACGCGAAGTGGAAAATAGCCTGAAAAAGTGGTCATCACTTCAGATCTCTTTCTTGGGTAAAATTGCTACAATTAAAATGTCAGTCATCCCTAAATTCCTGTATCTGTTTGAAACACTTCCGGTGCGGGTTCCCCTGGGGGTATTGAAAAAAGTCCAATCAAAACTTTTGCAATTTATATGGCACTCGGGAAGGCATCGCATCCCGGATTCAGTACTATGCGCACCACGTACAAAAGGGGGCTTGTCGTGTCCGAATCTTAGGCTTTACTACTATGCCGCACATCTGCGTAGCCTGGCATCATGGACGACCTTACCGGCTTTTAACAGGTGGACGGAGATAGAGAAGCTTTGGTTGGCACCTTTCCACCCTAGCTCGTTAATATGGGGACGCCCTAGTGACACCCCCTCCAGAGAACTCCTGGGTCCGATGGCGTTTACGAGAGAGGTGTGGCAGCAGTGCAGAATGAAGTTCCAGCTGGCCTCGCAGTCTTCCCTGCTGACTCCTTTCTTGTTCACACCACATCTGACAAAGGGCATGAACTCGGAGGTGACGGGGCAGTGGGTGAAGGCGGGCCTATCCTGTTTCCGGGATCTGGTCAACCCGGTTACGCTGAAATTGAAATCATTTTTGGATTTACGATATCAATACAACCTACCCCTTCACCTATATTCCTCATATCAACAGATATCACATTTTTTCACAGACATAATGGGTCGGGCGGGGGTGCGACGTCCCACAGCATTCGAAATTCTTTGCTCGGGCAGGACTTCAACCAGGGGACTGATCTCGGCTATCTATAATATTTTGATAATGGGGGACCAGCCGGAAGCACTGAAGCATTCATATATGAAGAGATGGGAGGGATGGGTTGGGCGCCCCCTTTCAGATGCACTCTGGTCAGTTATATGGGCTAGGACATTTAGGTCCTCGATTAGCACTCTTTATAAGGAAAATCAAGTAAAGATCCTCATGACATGGTACCACACACCAGAACTCCTTCATAAATTTAACTGTACATACCCAGATGTGTGTTGGAGATGTGGCCTTGGGGGAGCATCCCAATACCATATATTCTGGACATGTCCGCTCATTGAGGGCTTCTGGGAGGAGGTGGAATCCTTGATTGGCAGATTGGTGGGGGGTAGTGTGACCAGAGATCCGGTAGTGTACCTGCTGAATGCCCTTCCATCGTCTCTAAGCAAACCTGAACTAAAGCTTTTACTCCATGTCCTTACTGCGGCCAAATGTCTAATTTCACTGTTTTGGAAAAGAGTAGCCCCGCCCTCAGTCTCAGATCTATATGCCAGAATAAAGGATGTCAGGAATATGGAAAAGTTGACAGCACAGCTCCATAATACAATGGATAAGTTCATAGTGACATGGTCTCTTTGGGATGCCCTAGTGGACACATACCAGATGTAGGATGAAGCAGGAGAACGATGGGATAGGTACTTGAGGGTCGGACGGATACCAGGGGATATCTTCCATCTTATACTTGGCGCTTGGAGTGTTGGTGATATGATCGATTAATGAGCATGCCTGTGAAATGGTACATTTATTTATGTAACTGCATATCTGTGTATTTTTCTTTCCGTTTTTAATGTATAATCTGTTTTAAAAATCTTTTTCAAAATAAAAAGTTGAATAAAAAAAAAAAAAAATAAGCATTATACTAAATATTATTTAGTAAAATATTCAGCACATTCTGCATTGCACTACTGTCCCCAATGAATTATATATTTTAGGAGTCGGAGTCGGTGCATTTTATACCGACTCCACGACTCCGACTCCAACTCCACAGCCCTGGTGGGAGCTAGTTTTTTTGTGTATTGCCCTGGCGATTGGAGGCAGCTGAGTGCGGTTTGTGACAAATTGGTGGTAGCAATGTGGTATCTGCATGATTTCCACAGCTATCCACTGACACAAAACAGGCAAAAAAAAATCACAGCTTTTTTTTGCCTAGTGCGAATGTTTCCCAATTACGATATTTTCTTGATCATTTGGTTCCTTAATGCAAACTTTTTTTTAATGCAGTTTTCTAAATTAATCTCCTTTTACAACTGTAAAGTCTGTGCAACTCCTTAATATAGCTGGTTGTCCTGCTGCTGGAGACATTGTTCTGACACCACACTATTCTAGGGTGCATCATGTCACCCTGCGTTCTCTAAACATAGTGGCTGCAGAAGGAAAGTCAATAACGAAGTAGATCAGCACATGCAAGTCTTCAGGAAGGGCAGCCCATCCAAGCTAAACCGTATCAGTGGACATGAAAATGGGAGCACACAGAAGGGGGGAGAGCAAATAATGTCAATATACAGAGGGAAGAAAGGGAAGTTTTTAGGGCAGTGGGAAATCAAACAACTCTGCACCGGTCTTGGTCAAAAAGAAAATCCTAATGAGCTGTAGAAAGAGAAATCATTTCAGGAATGAAGCTGTGCTGATACATGAGAGCTAGTGAAGATATCAGCATCCTGCCAGCACAAACCACAGAGCATCCAGCATGTATTACTGGGAGGACCACTCTCATGCAAGAAAACTAAGACGCTTGGTAACAATGAAAAGTGGGCATGCGATTCTTGCTTTGCAGTCGAAGAGGTCGGGAGGAACCAGCAAGTAAGGACAGGTAAAAATATAACTGCAGGCAATGAAATGTAAATTGGCTCATGTTGGTGAATATATTTGTCATTAATAAAGCCACTGGGGGTTATAGAGGGGGTCTCGTCTTGCTTTACAGGGCAATGATGGCAGATACAAGAAATCCTCCTGAGTGATCTTAGCCCTGCTTCCTCTCATTTGCTCAATTTAGCGAGAAAAATGTAAACAAGGTCCATGACCCCATGGCACAGCGAGCGATCCAAAGTACCAGAAGGAATGTGCTCCGTACACAAGGAAAGTGCAGCAGCTCTAAAAATACTCAAAACAAGCACTGTGTTCCCCCCTACGAGCGCTCAGTCACTTTCCGGCACACTTCACTTGTGCTGCCAATCTGTGGGATTTCAGCAGAACTAACCGTGATTCACATGTTCAGAATCAACACACACATTGCCCAAGTACCTCTCACAGGAGCGATGGCTCAATTCCTGGGATGTGCTGTGCTACAATTTAACCCATAGGTGGGGGTGGGGGTGGGGGGTTGAGTCAAAAGGGCACTGATGCGAAATTCATTATTGTCACCAGTAAAGCTATTGCTCACAGTTATCAGCCACCTTGAATGATGATGAACAGGAACCCAAAATACATTTCATCAAGACTGGACATTATTTACAAGTCTTAATTTAGGGTGCGCTGGAGTAATAAGTGCCAAATCCACCTGAAGGTGAGCGCTTGTTAATGAATTGGGTGCAGTATTAAAACTGGATGAGATTACAGATCAGCCAGAATTAAAGAGAATCTCTCACCAGGTTATCCCCCCCCTCCCCCCCTGAGAGCAGCATAATGTAGAGACAGAGACCCTGATTCCAGCAATGTGTCACCTACTGAGCGGTTATTTTAATAAATCAGTGTTTTCTCTGCTGAAGATCTAGCTCATGAATATGCTGGACTATCTGCAGCACGCTAAGTAGTCCTGTAATGATAATATCCTGCTGAAACAGTGATTTTATCAAAATTACACTAAGCCGCTCAGTAAATGACAAATCGCTGGAATCAGGTTGTCTGCCCATACGTTATGCTGCTCTCAGATTGGGTGGCAAAAACCTGGTGACAGATTCCCTTTAAGGCCATTTTTGTGGTGTAAATTATGATGTTTTAGCAAAAATTGGCCCCGTCCTCTCTGTTAAGCTCCTCCCATTCTTTAAAAATGTTGCTGGGGCTGATGCGTTGACGCCAAGTTGAAAACTTTTGCAACATTTCAAACTTTTTGATAACTCGGGGGTCTATTGGTCTATTAGAAAGTTGCAGAATTTCTCGTCATACAGTGATTATAAGCATTCCATGGTAAAGAAAACACATCGTCAAAGATCTTATTTCGGAATTTTGAGAAAATATAAGGGGTCTTTTATTCAGCAGGAGCAAAGAGGGGCTATAAAGAAGACATAGCATGCACAATAATTGCATGGATCATGGCCATGTGGGGGCGCTGCAGGACTTACGCTCTCCAGATTACAGCTGATGGCTGAAGAGACCGGCAGCCGAAGGTTCAGTAACTTTTCTTTACAATATCCTTCAAATAAAGGACAACTTCTCAAAACTTTCTTTAACCAATGTCTGCAGTAAGAACCTTAGTGGTGTCCAGACACCGATGCTACAGCAGTAAAGTATAGATACGCAGACCTGGAGCATAGTAAACAATGACTGACAGGACCAGGAAAGCAGCAAGGAAGCGGAAGGAAAATATGAAGGAAGGATGGTATTTAATGGTATCATTTGGTATTTAATACCATTGCAAAATTAAGACCCTTAAACTTTGTCAGCCCCATAATCTAATGAAGTGATGCCAGGGCCCAAAAACAGAAGTGTTCGCATTCTCCAGTCTATTTCCAACACTTGGCTGGGAAATCGTGAATATCTTACATTATGTGCACCTGTAATGTGACAATAGTTTTGGGGATGAGCGGTAATTTCCCAAGCCCGATTAATTTTGTATTTGACAAACCTTTTGGGAATAAGGCACAGTGTCACGGGCAATGTAATATCAGGACAGGGGCCCCTAGGCTGGCCCTCAGACTTGAGACTATGCGCTATCCCTTATCTCAGAAGTAGGCTTGATGGTAGCAAGGCCCGAGCCCCCAGCGCGACCCTAACTCCTGTCCGAGCCCAGATCTTACTCCCTCTCTCTCACACCCTTGCGGTGGGCCGAAACACACAGACAAAACCCGACAAAACAACATGGATAAGGGAGAATGGAAATTCATACATACAGCACTCAAAACACACAGGAAAGACAATATGTGTACAGGGAAACAACGAAAAAGGGAAGGAAGTCAAAAACAACAGGGAAATGCTCACACTAATCAAAAGCGCAACATGGATCACCATCAACAGGATAACCACCAAGACCAGGATCGCTGAAGCTATCAACGGCACATACAGGAAGACAGCCGTGCTTTAAATAGGGAGGAGACAGCTTCACGAGGCAATTAGCAACCTGAGCTCGTAGGTCCTGCTCTCCAGTCTGCAGAGCTGAAGAGCAGAGAACCTGAACCAGCCGACACCCGGCTCTGGCTGAACAATTCAGAAGCCTACGGTTACTTGTCAGACTCCGTGGTGTGAACAGAGTCTGACGATGACGTGCCACCAAGTGTGTGCAGAGCCGAACATCGCATGATACACAGCCCCAGAGAAAGTCATGGTGTCTGCAGTCGCGTGTGATGCTTTATGGGAACATCTATCAACTTCGCCTCACATGGTTGGATCCAGTATGTCGCCTCCAGGAATCCACAACTCGTCTGCTTTTCTTCGGATTTTTGGACAGAACTGAAGTTACAAAAAAACAGTTGTTTACAAGACCAGAAATGTTACGACTACTCCACATTGTTTGGATGGAGACGTGAGCGGTCTTTTATGCCAGAGAGCCCATTAGAGACGGGTAAACAGATGTACGGATTATATAATTCCAGGCCAAGGAATGCTGGCAGGATGGGGCTCCCAAAGAGAAGAGACATATATACGATATCCGTGAACCTCCATGACACTCAAGCAAGTGGCTCTGTGTCCCTGCTCGGCACTGCCCTCTGCAGGCTCTCGGGGTGGAGCACTAGCATTAGGCTATGCTCATACATCTAGTACCTAGGAATCCAAGCATGAGACTCGGGTTTCTGCCCTGTATCGCCCAGACTAAGTACACATGGATTAGATTCACAATAATCTGCTCATTGTGCATAATCTGAGCTAATAATGAACAATCTCTGTTATAAAATCATTATCTGCCGCAGGTAAATTGAGCAGAACATGCCCAATCTCGTAAGAGCAAAACTTCTTATCTTCTGCATAACAAAAGGTGAAATCAAATCTGTATGCCATGGATTCTCCGCAGATTTGCAACTCTGGGTACTGTAACTACAACATGCAAACAATGAATGGGACTGATCTGAAATTCATGATCTCCTCTACGTTCTTGATGAGCCCTTTGCAATAGGTTCCTATGTACTTTTCCTCTTTAAGTTATGCATTCTTGCATTAGTAAATAGACAAAGCTGCTGCAAAGTTTGCATCTTGCAAAAACAGTTTAACCGATAGTTATCTAACACTTTTCTCACCATATTTCCTAATACACTGATGTATCCTTAAAGCACGACTCCAGAGTTATTGGGGGTTTTTTTTATTTCCGCACTGAAGTGGTGCTATAAATCTAAATTCCCTAGCCCATATTTGTCATGGGGTATGAAATGACTGAACAGGGGCTCCTAGGCTGGTCCTCGGACTTGAGACCCTGCGCGCTGTGTCTTATCTCAGAGATAGGCTTGATGGTAGCAAGGTCTGAGCCCCCAGCCTGACCCTGACTCCTAGCCGAGCTCTGATCTTACTCTCCCTCTCCCCCACCCTTGGGGCGGGCAGGAAACCTAGTAACAAAACCCCACAGAAACGACACGGACAAGAGAGAACGAAAACTTGAACACACTGCACTCAAACACAAAAGAGAGAATATATGTATACAGGGGAATACAGAAAATGAAATGAAGTAAACGCACAACAGAGGAACATTCACACCTCTCAAAATAGCAACTACTGATCACCAAAAAGACCGGAATCGCTGGAGCTAAGCTGAAGCTATAATCGGCGCTGAGTAGCACGGTCCACAATCTTATATAAGAAGGAGATGGCTGAGATTGGTAATTAACAACCTGAGCTCCTAGCAGAGTTCCCCAGGTCAGCAGAAATTAACTCCTGCAGGACTGAGGAACAGAGCAGATGAAACAGCCGACGCACAGCTCTGACTGAACAACTAGGAGACATCAGGTTGCCTGTCAGGCTCTGCAGTGTGAACAGAGCCCGACGCTATTGTGACACCTAATGAGTCTGGACCTGACACATCACAGTATGAGGCTGGAGTCAAACTTGTGAGTGACTCGCACAAATCTCGTATCAGTATCACCCGGCACGGCCGCACACTCTCCTCACAAGAGCGGTTCGGCTGCATGTATTTCTATGCAGCTGAAACGCTCCTGTCCGGAAAGTGTGTAAGCATCCCAAGCGATGCTGATGCGAGTCACTCGCAAGTTTGACTCCGGCGTTATACTGACCCTTGGTGTCTTCATCTGATATCCGCATCGGTTCCATCCATCAGTGTTTGGCATTTTGTAACCTGTCGACTGCTCCAGTGTTTCATGCAGCAGGGTGAAGGTAAACTCAATACAAGTCTATGGGAGCCTCGATCTGGCTCTCATAGACCTGCATTGATAGCTTGTGACATAATTTCTGATTTCTGGTCGAGGGACCACAGCAACGCCGAAAAAAAGATGAAAACGTCAGAGGGTGAGTAAAAGACATGGGGCAGGGGACTTAAAACACCACTCCAACGCTGGAGTGGTGCTTTAAATTCAACGCACATGAATGAAACATCTGGCTGCAGCTACAAACACTAAAAGATATACCCTACAAATTGGACCCCATATTAATTTTCACTCTTGCATGCGGGCGTTATTGTTCGCGAGCTGCTATTAGGGGCCAGCGCTCTATTAAACAATAACACAGTTTTTATAGGTAGAATTAATAATTGACTCCGTCCCGCTCGGCGGAACATTCCAGACGAGCGCTCGAAGTCACACCTCGTAAATCACTCCGTGGCGTTAAAGGGAATGAAAACAAAAGGAGGTTATTAAGACGGCAATTACAATACGAGGCAAAAAATAGTTAACGCCGTCGAAAGCGGCAAACTGCAATTCATCTTAGTGGAAGACGTCTTATTCCTTAAGGAGCTGCTAAATAGAAGGAACATTGAAAGGACAAAATGATAGATTCCTTTTAACGTTAATGCGGATATGAATGCTCCTCCCATTAGTGAGGCTCCTCCCCTCTGTTTGGCGGTGGAGTGAGGTCACTGGCGCCATTTCTATTTTCAGGGTCAGTCCATTCTCCTTCCACCGTCTCAATTCACAGATTTTAGCCTCTTCTCTCCGACAGTTCCAGGCGATCGCTAACTTCTGACCATCCTCATATAACCAGCCGGCTGCATATAAAATGATGAACTCACGTTAACCTCTTCAGCACAGACCATAATGGACTCATAACCAATTTTAGCATTTAGTGCAGCACCGGGACTGTAACGTGACCCATAAAAGTCTTACATTTTATTACGGTCATTCAGCTGCATAATAACGACCGGCAATCCGAGCAAACTAAGCCTGCCACCCCGAAACCAAGCAAACAACAATTTCCTTTGCGAGCTGCCAATATGTGCGGACGGATATTCTGTTTCTTCTTACTGAATGTTACAAAAGGATATAATAAGTGGCCGCCAGATCTATGGGTGACGTGGGCTCCTGTAAAAGTGTCTCAACTAAAGCGGAGGCCGGTGGTTTATCTGAATGTATTGCAATCACGGTGGCACGAGTACGCAATCCTGACGTGAAAGACGGCGCAGATACTTAATAGTTATTGTTGAAAGCAGGTACTGGAGTCTTTATAAACTTTCTCATATCCTAAATGAGACCATCTGCTCCTGCGCTAATGAGCACTCAAGATATACAGCATATGTAAATGACAAGTCCCATCAACCAGCTGAAAAATGAGACATAACTAATATAATAATACTGCCCCCTATTTACAAGAATATTACTACTATAATAATGCTCCCATGTACAGGAATATAAGTGATATAATACTGCTCCCATGTACAGGAATATAACTACTATAATACTGCCCCCTATGTACAAGAATGTAACTACTAGAATACTGCACCCTATGTACAAGAATGTAACTACTATAATACTGCCTCCTATGTACAAGAATATAACTACTATAATACAGCCCCTATGTACAAGAATATAACTACTATAATACTGCCCCTATGTACAAGACTATAACTACTATAATACTGCCTCCTATGTACAAGAAAATAACTACTATAATACTGCCCCCTATTTACAAGAATATTACTATTATAATACTGCTCCTATGTACAAGAATATAACTACTATAATACTGCCCCTATGTACAAGAATATAACTACTATAATACTTCCCCCTATGTACAAGAATATAACTACTATAATACTGCCCCCTATGTACAAGAATATAACTACTATAATACTGCCCCTATCTACAAGAATATAACTACTATAATACTGCCCCCTATGTAAAAGAAAATAACTACTATAATACTGCCCCCTATTTACAAGAATATTACTATTATAATACTGCTCCTATGTACAACAATATAACTACTATAATACTGCCCCTATGTCCAAGAATATAACTACTATAATACTTCCCCCTATGTACAAGAAAATAACTACTATAATACTGCCCCCTATCCACAAGAATATAACTACTATAATACTGTCCCTATGTACAAGAATATAACTACTATAATACTGCCCCTATGTAAAAGAATATAACTAGTATAATACTGCTTCAATGTACAAGAATGTAACTACTATAATATTGCCTCCTATGTACAAGAATATTACTACTATAATACTGCTCCCATGTACAGGAATATAACTACTATAATACTGCCCCTATGTACAAGAATATAACTACTATAATACTTCCCCCTATGTACAAGAATATAACTACTATAATACTGCCCCTATGTACAAGAATATAACTACTATAATACTGCCTCTATGTAAAAGAATATAACTAGTATAATACTGCTTCAATGTACAAGAATATAACTACTATAATACTGCTCCTATATACAAGAATATAACTACTATAATACTGCTCCTATGTACAAGAATATAACTACTATAATACTGCCCCTATATACAAGAATATAACTACTATAATACTGCTCATATGTACAAGAATATAACTACTGTAATACTGCTCCTATGTACAAGAATATAACTACTATAATACTGCTCCTATATACAAGAATATAACTACTATAATACTGCTCCTATGTACAAGAATATAACTACTATAATACTGCCCCCTATGTACAAGAATATAACTACTAAAACACTGCCCCATGTACAAAAATATAACTACTATGATACTGCTCCTATGTACAAGAATATAACAGCCATAATACTGCCCCTATATACAACAATATAACTACTATATAACTGCCCCCTATGTACAAGAATATAACTACTATAATACTGCCCCTATGTACAAGAATATAACTACTATAATAGTGCCCCTATGTACAAGAATATAACTACTATAATACTGCCCCCTATGTACAAGAATATAACTGCTATAATACTGCCCCTATGTACAAGAATATAAATACTGTAATACTGTCCCCTATGTACAAGAATATAACTACTATAATACTGCCCCTATGTACAAGAATATAACTACTAAAATACTGCCCCATGTACAAAAATATAACTACTATAATACTGCCCCCTATGTACAAGAATATAACTACTATAATACTGCCCCTATGTACAAAAATATAACTATAATACTGCCCCATATATACAAGAAAACAACTGCTATAATGCTGCCCCTATGTACAAGAATATAACTACTATAACACTGCCCCTATGTACAAGAATATAACTACTATAATACTGCCCCTATGTACAAGAATATAACTACTATAACACTGCCCCTATGTACAAGAATATAAAATGTAACAGTTGTGATACAGCTTCGCAGTTTTATTTGTATAACGGATACATAGAGGCATTTGCTTTTTTCCTGACAGATACAATTTATATACGTATGTTACACATCATATTTTCCGTTCAGTCAGTAAATGATGTGGGTTGGGCTCTATCTATTATATGCTATTTCCCGGTCTAGTTTGATGAAGATTCTGTCTTTATATTTGGAGTTTCTACACAATTGTGTTTGCAATTGTTTTTTTTTTATTTTGATAAACCCTTACGGTCTCTAACAGTGCATCTCCATGGGGTAAAACTTCAAGAGATAAAAGTCAGGAAATGTTTCATAGCAAACCATTAAATATTAGCAGGCAATTATCATTTATACCGGCTGATTGCTGCCCGTCTTTACCGAATACACTAAAATCTCATTTTATTGCTCTGCACAAATTTATTGTCAAAATCCCATTGTCGCCTCATTAATTTTGCAGGAGTTACACTGTGTCAGGAGGAAAATAACTAACTGACACTTCAGTAAGGTTTAGTATGCGACTCGGATTGTCGGAGATGAAGTAAGACGCGGCGGGTAACCAGACAGCCGACCCTGGCAGCCGACATCCAAGAGCCTTCAGCTGATATTTATCTAGATGGCCCCTGCTGCTCTGCAGAACAGGTCAGTGCACAATGCCTCGCTAATGACAATACCAGTCGCAGCTGCAATGGAAGGCTTCCTAGAGTTTTCTTCTACTTTTTATAATATTTGATGGATGCAACTTAATATCTTTGTCGAGGTACATACAGGGCTCTGTAATTACAATAGCAGCAATATAGGTGACATTTCACAATCTCGCATGCACATGCTGCAGAGCGTGGCCGGAGCGGCGCAGCACGCCTATCTAGGCTACGGATGTCACCACTGATATGACCCTTTGATTTGCAAAATGTGAAAAGTACATTTGTGAATCGGGTTTTTTCAGCCTCAGTTTTTCCACTGCGGAGTGCCCGTACCTTAAAAAGTTTTCTTTACTTTGGTATAGCATCGCAGCCGATTCATGTGACATCAGATACAGCGGATCTGGGAAGCGGTTGGTTTGGAAACCATTTCTTATTGGACTTTAAAGGGGACCTGTCAGGTGCAATATGCACCCAGAACCACGAGCAGTTCTGGGTGCATATTGCTAATCCCTGCCTAACCATCCCTGTATATAGTAGCATAGATAGAGATCTTTAGAAAAAGTATTTCTAAAGATCCCATATGATATGCTAATTAGCACAGGGACTAGTCCCAAGGGCGTTACTTCCCTTGACTAGTCGCCCCCCCCCCCTTAGCATGTTAGTATGCCCTTGTGGGTGTGCTAACCATGCTAATGAATGTGCAGTGTCACAGGATGGTCGTGCTCACCTCTCTGCTGCCATTGCATCAGATGGTGGATTTCGGCTCAGTGCGCATGACCCCGGATCTTCAGTTATGCGTGCTATGAAGTTGGGTGTACGCGCCCAGGCTTCAACCTCGTATCGTGCGCATGCCGAAAGTCCAGGATCATGCGCACTGAGGCAAAATCCAGCGTCGGACACGATGGCAGCAGAGAGGTGAGTGCGATCATTCTTTGACAATGCGCATTCATTAGCTTGTTATGCCCACAGGGGTGTACTAACATGCTAAGGGGTGACTAGCCAAGGGAAGTAATGCCCTTGCGACTAGTCACTGGCCTCATTAGCATATCATATGCAGTCCGAAGTCCAGTGATGGCAGCAAAAAGGTGAGCGCGACCATCCTCTGACGCTGCACATTCATTAGCATGTTAGCACGCCCACAGGGGTGTACTTTCATGGTAAGGGGGGCAACTATCCAAGGGAAGTAACGTCCTTGTGACTAGTGCCTGCGCTCATTAGCATAACATAAAGGATCTATAGAAATACTTTTTCTAAAGATTCCTTTATCTATGCTACTAGATACAGGGAGGAGATAGGCAGGGAATAGCAATATGGACCCAGAACTGCTCGTGCTTCTGGGTGCATATTGCACCTGACAGGTTCCCTTTAACCTTACAGCAGCCTTACGGCTTGTTTCATACATCAGCCTATTCATTGTATACTGCAGAGATCACATCCAGAACAAGTTACTTATTGCAACATTTAAAGGGAAACTCTGTAACAAAACCTCAGCTGTAAGAACAATTGCATTTAGAAAGTTGCGGCATTTCAGCTGCAGCAATTAAGACGCTGGGACTCTTGGTAAATCAGATTATTTGTTTTGTTGGTAGGCGACTGTTTTCCACAACTGGAGTTTTTCCCAGGTTCGTGTGTCTTGGTGACCTGGAGGGCAGAGACTGATGGATGATGTTCTCTGTCAGTTTACTCACTGGCTAATGTATTATGAAAAGTGCACGGAAATCTGAGGGACTGAGTGTACGCAGGGTATCAGGCAAACAAACAGGATCACTCACTGTAATCCTGGTGGATCTGGTCGATCTGCTCCTCACTCTGATCCTTGCTGAATGTCATCACCTACGAAAAAGGAGCGGAAAATCAGAAACCGCGAACCCCAAATAAAACACCTAAAGAAGAGAAACCTTTATATAAAGACCCCAATATAAATATATCAGTGATCAATAGGTCTCTTAGAACCTGGTCACTTACAGAAACCTATGGGGAGCCAACTCATTTCTACACGCCATATGATGCTCCAAGAGATATCATCTGCTGCCCCTGCAAGTCATGTGAATTTTAAGAACCACAGAGGCACCGAATATGTCTTTCATGGATATAGGTACATATAAATCTTAGAATTGTTAAAGGGAAAGTCAAATAAACCACATATATAAGATAGGCGATAAGTGTATGATCACTGTGGCTGAGGAGAACTCCAGATCCCAAAATCTTGGTCCTAAAGTCCCCTATGTAAATGGAGCTGCACTGAGCGTGTGCGATTATCTCTCCTAGAGACCATGCAAGCAGTTGCACATGCTCAGTAATGCTCCGTTCATATAGGGGACTTTAGGACTCTATTTTAGGGTTAGGTTCTCAACAGCTGGATCCATTTGTGATCATACATTTATCACGCATCCTTTGGATCTGTAATAAACGTTTTTTGGACAATCCCTTTAAAGTGATTATTCCTGCACAATCTTACACTCTGGCAATGGAGAAAGAACGGCACAGTGGGCAGTCCAAGGCCAATGAAAGATGTCTGTTATAAATACGTTTTCCAGTTTGGGGCTCCCTCTTGTGGTCAGTGCTGGCGATGCAGTTGATGTGTGGAGCGAAAGCTACACACCTGTGGAGGACTGGCAATCAGGGTCAGATTGTGCCATTTAACTGAGTAGTTTTCTCTGGTTACTTGCCGGTGGTCATTGTCTCCTGTGTGTTAAGGACATTCTGTAACCAGCTCTGCTCACTTCCAGAACTCCTCTCAGATAAGTGGTCTTTGCACCTCTGCTGGTTGTTTTCCACCTTCTTGTTGCTTTCTCTGCTTTGATACTAATGCATGATTCCTATTTTGTCTGTGTGGAGTTCATGGTGGAATGGGATCATTCCCTGCTGGGAGTGTCAGTATACTTAGCTCCACGATTCTGCAATGTATTGTGTTTTGTCATGCTTTGTATTAATTCAGTATCTCATCTGTATTAGTGTTTTTGGATCCCAGTAACATCAGAGTACTGATACAGTGGGGGAGAGGTTGTGTCACCTCAGGATTTTTCCATATCAGTAGTGCTGGTATATATTAGGGTTTTTACGGCTGCAGACAGTTGCTCTTTCCTATCCTTTCCGATAAAGATAGTTTGGGCCTCACCTTTGCTGAATCTGTCTTTTCTTGCTTTATATTGTATTTTTCTATATCACCGTAGCCTTTACATGTGGGGGACTATCTATCTATCATTGGGGACTACTCCGAGGCAGATTAGCTTTCTTATATTTCTATCTGTGAGATTATTTAGTTCTCCGGCTTTGTCGAGGCGTCCAGGTCATCGTAGGCACGCCCCACGGCTACTGTTAGTTGTGTGTCAGGATTAGGTCTCCAGTCCGTTAAGGTTCCAGCCACTCTGTTACCTTTTTGGGACTTTACATTTTTTGATCCTCCTCGGTGCCTGAATCATAACAGATGTCCTTTCCTAATTAATTGGACCTGTGCATGAATGATACTTGACCCCACGCACCTCTCCATGTCTGTTTAGGACACGTATACCTGTCTACTCTGATAGTCTAGTGATTTTGGGGACTTTTTTGTAAATTAATAAACATTTTGGACCACGCGTCCCGACTACTCCAGATTTCAGAGCCACTTTATTAACGACGGCCATTTGTTATCATCTAATTTCTGCAGTGAAAAGGGAAAAATGCAAAACATTTATACTGCAAAGCACCAAACCCCACACCTCAGCTCAATTTTTGGATAAAACAGAATAAAAAAACAACAACACAATATCGTATAAACGGTTTCTGGGGACATCATCCCACAGACAGTTTCATTAAATGTCACAGTGTGTGTGATCCCGTTCTCTGATGTCATCCCTACTCGTCTGCTCCATCACCGCCTCTTGGTAATTGACAGCCCAGTAAAGGTCACATCATAGAAGTGAAAGTGGGGAGTCGTCTGTGCAGCAGTGGATGGGCTCAGGGCATGGGCGACTTTGCTGCTGCTCAGACAGGCAGTGGTTAAGTTAAATTTTGCACAGCTTTATTGTTCTGAGAGCAAGGACGCTCTGCTAATAATGTGAGCAAAGAGAGAAAGCAGAGACAATGGATGAGCTGCGAGACAACTCTCAATGATGTGCGGTGCGATCGATCAGTGTATGAATGAGGCAGATTCCCCTGGAGAAAAGCGAGTACACGGAACCGGCCTTTATCAACCTGTTTAAAGGGCCAGTGTCACAAGACGTCTAATGCCCTACTAGAGCATGCAGGCGATGGTGGCTCTAACTGGACAGAGTACCAAAGTCACAGGATGAGAACTAATGAACACCATCTGGATTTGATGGCTGGATTGGTTAAAACACCCAAAAAATTAGTAAGATGAACCCCAGAGATAATGACCTAACATAATATTACTCATCCTATTGACCAGTATTAGTTACAACATATTAGTGGATATCAGTAACACATCTCTGACACAATGTAAAAATCCACGTCTGATTTCCTACATTTTCAGCTAAGAATCAACAGAAAAAGCAAAGCCTAAATCAAAAAGGTGGGGTCCTAAATCAATAAGGTGGGGGCCTAAATCAAAAAGGTGGGGGCCTAAATCAAAAAGGTGGGGGCCTAAATCAAAAAGGTGGGGGCCTAAATCAAAAAGGTGGGGGCCTAAATCAAAAAGGTGGGGCTTAAATATAAAAAGGTGGGGCTTAATAAATGAGGCAGTGCTGAAATAAAAAGGTGGGGCTTAAATAAAAAGGTGGGGCTTAAATAAAAAACGTGGGGCTTAAATAAAAAAGGCAGGGCTTAAATTAAAAAGGTGGGCTTAAATAAACAAAGGTGGGGCTTCAATAAAAAAGGTGAGGCTTCAGAAATAAGGCAGTGCTTAAATCAAAAAAGTGGGGCTTAAATAAACAAAGGTGGGGCTTCAATAAAAAAGGTGAGGCTTCAGAAATAAGGCAGTGCTTAAATCAAAAAGGTTGAGCTTAAATCAAAAAAGAGTGGGGTTTAAATCAAAATGATAGGGCTTAAATCAAAAAAATGGGGCTTAATAAATGAGGTAGTGCTTAAAAAGGTGGAGCGTAATATAACAGACAGTACTGAACAAAAGAGGTGATGCTTAATAAAAAGAGAGGCGGAACTTAAAGAAGTGAGGTTTACTCAAGAAGGTGAGGCTTAAACTTTCTGTCCTTCTCCAAAAATGGCAGAGGGGGAGGCTCCTGCTGCAGCTAGCTACAAGACACCAATGAAGAAGAAGAAGGACAAGGATGTGCCCTGGAATAAAGAAAATTTACTTATATACTGTATGTTGCAGCTTTTTTTTTGCAATATCGAATAAAATATCCAACAAAAAAAAGGAAAAAAAAAGAAATGTCACTTCATCCGTGGAGAAAAGCGTGGAGAAAAGGACCCTCTCTGCTCAGACGTTGCTCTGTAGTATGACAGTATCCAATCTAGAGTGCATATCCAATGAATAAGGACAGAAATGCGATTTTAATTAATTAGTAATAAAATTTAGAATTTAAGGACCGTGTTGCTGGATTTTTTACACTTCTCTACATAAAACAACATACAAGTCAGGATATTAAATGACAGGATATTGGTATATATATTTTTTTTCTTTTTATTCTGCCTTTTCTGTTTTTAGTATTCCAAAACTCTATATATCTGAAAGGACAAATGAGAATTTTTGAAATTGCCCGATCATCCAAAAACATCGCCCGGCCCTAATGCTGCCAAATTAGAGGAATTTTACTCCATATGAAAGTAAATGAGAAGCACCGGAAGAATAACATGCAAGTAAATGACAAGACACGGATGTCCGAGGTCTCATACTCACACTTTGCCGCTTTGCGCCCAGAGCTGAGCAAATCTTCTCGTTTTTCTCTATTTCACTAACAATTTCTGCAGCTACAAAAAGAAATAAAACGTGTTAGAAAGAGGAATGATAGAGGAGCCAGCGTCCGAGCCACACGACAGACAAGTCCAAGAGTATGAGACGTGAATTATGGAGGACGTTAGTCCTAAATCATCAGATCTGTAGAGAGCAAACAAATTAAGCATAGCGGTGTGAATTATTGCAGCTTCCATGATAAGAAAAGTGCGGATTTTGGAGATTAGTGCATGGAAGTTAGCCAAGAGCCCCTGGTAAAGAGCGGGGACAACACATTTTAACATCTTCTCAGCTCTTGCACAGTTGTCACCAAACTTTCATAGACCCCCAAATTTCCAATCTGCAATGTAATCCAGTGATACATCCCCTATTGCCTTACTGCCTGTGATGTCTATCACTAGGTGGCGCTAGACGCTACTTGCATGAATGTGAATGAAAAGATAATCAGACAAGCAGAGGTCAGAAGCCAGGAGGTAACAACAGGACACTGGGGGCAGACAGAGACAAGGTCAAGATACAAGCCGAGGGTCAGTATTCCAGGAGAGTATGTACAGGATACAGGGATTAGACGGGGATGGGGTCAGGAGGAGGTCCGAGGTCAGAAGCCAGGAGGTAACAACAGGACACTGGGGGCAGACAGAGACAAGGTCAAGATACAAGCCGAGGGTCAGTATTCCAGGAAAGTATGTACAGGATACAGGGATTAGACGGGGATGGGGTCAGGAGGAGGTCCGAGGTCAGAAGCCAGGAGGTAACAACAGGACACTGGGGGCAGACAGAGACAAGGTCAAGATACAAGCCGAGGGTCAGTATTCCAGGAGAGTATGTACAGGATACAGGGAGCAGGCGGGGATGGGGTCAGGAGGAGGTCTGAGGTCAGAAGCCAGGAGGTAACGACAAAAACTGGTAGATAGGCAGAGAAGAGTCAACAACAGTCCAGAGTCGAGAGCGAAGATCACATCACAAAACACTACGGGAGCAGAGATTACTACTGTAAAACCTGGAAGTACGACTGGCAATGTTCCGGGTGAGCATGTTCCCTAATGAAGCAGAGCAATCACCAGGAATGAGGAGCATTTGTGTAGGCACCTCTTAGGACCAGTGTAGAACCCAGAGCTGAGAGACAACCTGTCCATAGGCGTTCAGACAAACAGCAGAGAAACCAAACCTGCAAAAAGTTCTGCGCGATGGAACGGCAAGCACTGACTCTGCAGGAGAGCATGGCAGAACATAACACAAGATGCTCTGCGTATCAGAACCGTGACACTACCATAATGTAGAGAATTTCAATATGGGGCATTTAGTAATACACTTTCCCAGACACCCAGGGAGCAAAGGTGACTTAGTAATGAGGCAATATGGGAATAATGGGCACAAAAGACCAAATCTGTTCCTTGGGAATTCCGGAAAGCTGGGGATGGACAACCCTCATGAGAGATGGACAGGAGATCATACACTGTTGGTTGTCACACAACTTTCTAATAAGCCGCGAGATTGTTTTTTCCATTTACGGATCTTCTCTTTAGATCTGAACAATAAATTTCCATCCAGGAGATGAGGTTTCGTCTTTGTCCTGTTTTTGAAATCTCTTACTTCCCACAGTGTCCCGGGCATCCTGTGCTCCAGCAACTAAGCGCAGAGCTGGGACGCCTCGCCCCAAACCCATTATCCCAAATGGGAAACATCTGCAAATTAATATCTCAAAATTATACAACCTGACTTATTGGCCCAATGTAGGCAATTTCAGCCTGAAATTCTCTGAAACTATTTACAAGCAATTCCTTCCAGAAACACAAAAAGAAATACTGAAGTAACTTGTAGTTTTTAGACAATAAGAAAACAATGTCAGCTTTGAAGGAGTATTCCTGTCTCCAAGATCCTATAATAATATGTAGCAGGCGAAATAACAAGAATATTAGCAAATTCCTCCAATTAAAAATGTAATATAATTCTCTTGATTAGTTAGGTCTCTTACCTCATGTGCAGGGCATTGCAGCTTAGATATCTAGGGTTACGAACATGAGCAACTAATTATCACTATATGAGTGGATGTAATTCCTAAGCTGCAATGCCCTGCACATGAGGTAAGAGACATACCTAATCAGGAGAACTATACTACATTTCTAACTTCTGGAATTTGCTTATAATTTTACACCTATTACATATTGGGATAGGATCTTGGAGATGGGAATACCCCTTTAAGTGTTTTGGTTGAAGTCATTGAAGTGAATAGACTCCAGCTCTAAATGCACGAGTACAAAGGAGGACGTATGTTTCCATCACACTTGCCAATAACCTTACATTCAGGCCTCTGCAGAGTTGCTGCAGTAATGTGAATACAAGTGAATGGGGTAGCATCTTAAGCAGGACCATGGAAATCTGCAAACCACATGTAGAGGAGGAGAACAGTCGTACAGATTTCTATGACAATTTATGAGTCTAAAGGCGGCTTTACACGTTTCGATTTATCGTGCGATCGCACCCGCCCCCATCGTTTGTGCGTAACGGGCAATTTGTTGCCCGTGTCGCACAAAGTCGTTAAACTCTCGTAACACGTACTTACCTCCCTAACGACCTCTGTGGGCAGCGAACATCCACTTCCTGAAGGGAGAGGGACGTTCGGCGTCACAGAGACGTCCCACAGCGGCCGGCCAATGGAAGCGGAGGGGCGGAGATGAGCGGGATGTAACATCCCGCCCACCTCCTTCGTTCAGCATTGCCAGCGGCCGCAGGTAAGCTGCAGTTCATCGTTTCCGGGGTGTCACACGGAGCGATGTATGCTTCCGCAGGAATGACGAACAACCGGAGCACAGAAGGACGATCGTTTTTTTGAAAATGAGCGACGTGTCAACGAGCAACGCTAAGGTGAATATTTTTGCTCGTTCACAGTCGCTCGTAGTTGTCAGCTGCTACAATGACCCCGAGGACATATCGTTAGATATATCGTAGCTTTTAACGGGACCTTAAGTAAACATTTAAAGCACCAATCCCGTGGGGTTTTTATTGTTCCACTGCAGTGTTGCTTTAAATCAAAGTCCCCTGCTCCGTGTCATATATAGTACTCACAAGGTGCAGTCTTCTACTGTTCGTACCTATGCTCAGATCGGTGTTTCATGGAGAGCGCCAAAGGTCACAAATCAATACAAGTCTATGAGAGCCTCCATCTGACTCTCATAGACTTGTACTGAGAGACAGTAATATAACTTCTCACTGAAAAAAACTGTAGAAAAAAAAAACCCCACTGCTGGAGTGGTTCTTTGAGTAAAAAAAAAAAATACACACATTATATATGTTATATATATATATATATATATATATATATATATATATATATATATATATATATATATTTCACAGGAATAAATGAAATGTCAAGAAAACAACTATATGTTAGGTCACCGCAGACTCCTATAGAGGCTAAACTACACAAGCATAAACAAGAAGCAGCGCAGATGTGTTCCTAGTTATTGAATAGGCTGCCTAAACTACCGGTAATCCTCACCGACACATTGTAACAATCCTAAAAACTATAAGACCAGGATAAAACAAAAGTCATATTCCAACCTGATAGCAAACAGAAAGCAAAGAATGACTATAGATGCAAAGAGCAAGAAGAGAACTTAAAAACAGTGAGAATTTAAAGACAGACAGCTAGAAAAGAATGCCAAAGACTGTAGGAGATGACAAGCAAATGTGAGGTGTGTACACAGACTCATCCAGCAGAACAGTGAGTGCAGCTCTGGTATACAATACAGGATGAAACTCCGCATTAGTATAGGAGAAGTAATGTAATGTACAGTATGTACAAAGTGACTGCACCAGCAGAATAGTGAGTGCAGCTCTGGAGTATAATACAGGAGGTAACTAAGGATCAGCACAGGATAAGTAATGTAATGTATGTAAACAGTGACTGCACCAGCAGAATAGGGAGTGCAGCTCTGGAGTATAATACAGGAGGTAACTCAGGATCAGTACAGGATAAGTAATGTAATGTATGTACACAGTGACTGCACCAGCAGAATAGTGAGTGCAGCTCTGGAGTATAATACAGAATGTAACTCAGGATCAGTACAGGATAAGTAATGCATGTACACAGTGACTCCACCAGCAGAATAGTGAGTGCAGCTCTGGTGTATAATACAGGAGGTAACTCAGGATCAGTACAGGATAAGTAATGTAATGTATGTGCACAGTGACTGCACCAGCAGAATAGTGAGTGCAGCTCTGGAGTATAATACAGGATGTAACTCAGGATCAGTACAGGATAAGTAATGTAATGTATGTACACAGTGACTGCACCAGCAGAATAGTGAGTGCAGCTCTGGTGTATAATACAGGAAGTAACTGAGGATCAGTACAGGATAAGTAATGTATGTACACAGTGACTGCACCAGCAGAATAGTGAGTGCAGCTCTGGAGTATAATACAGGATGTAACTCACGATCAGTACACAGGTAATTGATGACATCAGGTTACAAAGACTATAAATAAAGTCAGTAATGATGTGAAACCTGCTTTACTCATTTTGCACAGATTTTGACATGGATAAGTTCATACCTAACGTCACCTTACAGCTTATGCTGTATAACATTCAGGAGAATATGTATCTGTCATAGAAAACTAAAATGCACAGCAAAAGTCTCGACACGAAAATAAATCAGCAAGGACCACGGGTGAAATGTAATGTTCCCAAAGGAGGAGGAATATACCAACTGCAGCTCTGGATGTGGCTGGAGAACAAGGCAGGATGCGAGATGAAATGAGTACGAGAAAAGTAACGTAAACTTACTCCCGCTAATGGAAGGATAATAACACACTGCCTGCAGATGACAAAGTAAACCGCCTCTTGAGGACAACAATAAGAGGTGAATGCAGAGAGGCGCTGACAGCGATTACCGAAATCTAAACTGAATCAACTGGAAATAGCTGCGTGTATGTATGGTATAATTATCTGACGGGGCAGAATGTAAAGAGCGCGGAGGATGATTAGCAGTATTATAAGTTGTTAATTAGTATTTACTGTTTTTTTTAAACCAGAAAGTGAAGATTTCACCATTAATAAAATTCACAGCTATTAGAACAGCAAAAACTTATCCATTATATGGGGAAAGGAAATATTCACCTCTATACAATTCTGTAGTTTCTAATTATAAATACTGTCTAAAGAAGATATATTACTTTTCAATTATTTTATCCTATACTGATCTAGAGTTACATCCAGTATTATACTCCAGAGCTGCACTCACTATTCTGCTGGTGCAGTCACTGTGTACATACATTACATTACTTATCCTGTACTGGTCCTGAGTTACATCCAGTATTATACTCCAGAGCTGCACTCACTATTCTGCTGGTGCAGTCACTATGTACATACATTACATTACTTATCCTGTACTGATCTAGAGTTACATCCAGTATTATACTCCAGAGCTGCACTCACTATTCTGCTGGTGCAGTCACTATGTACATACATTACATTACTTATCCTGTACTGGTCCTGAGTTACATCCAGTATTATACTCCAGAGCTGCACTCACTATTCTGCTGGTGCAGTCACTATGTACATACATTACATTACTTATCCTGTACTGTTCCTGAGTTACATTCTGTATTATACTCCAGAGCTGCACTCACTATTCTGCTGGTGCAGTCACTGTGTACATACATTACATTACTGATCCTGAGTTACATCCTGTATTATACTCCAGAGCTGCACTCGCTATTCTGCTGGTGCAGTCACTGTGTACATACATTACATTACTTATCCTGTACTGATCCTGTATTATACTCCAGAGCTGCACTCACTATTCTGCTGGTGCAGTCACTGTGTACATACATTACATTACTGATCCTGTACTGATCCCGAGTTACATCCTGTATTATACTCCAGAGCTGCACTCACTATTCTGCTGGTGCAGTCACTGTGTACATACATTACATTACTTATCCTGTACTGATCCTGTATTATACTCCAGAGCTGCACTCACTATTCTGCTGGTGCAGTCACTGTGTACATACATTACATTACTTATCCTGTACTGATCCTGAGTTACATCCTGTATTATACTCCAGAGCTGCACTCACTATTTTGCTGGTGCAGTCACTGTGTACATACATTACATTACTTATCCTGTACTGATCCCGAGTTACATCCTGTATTATACTCCAGAGCTGCACTCACTATTTTGCTGGTGCAGTCACTGTGTACATACATTACATTACTTATCCTGTACTGATCCTGAGTTACATCCTGTATTATACTCCAGAGCTGCACTCACTATTTTGCTGGTGCAGTCACTGTGTACATACATTACATTACTTATCCTGTACTGATCCTGAGTTACATCCTGTATTATACTCCAGAGCTGCACTCACTATTTTGCTGGTGCAGTCACTGTGTACATATATTATATTACTTATCCTGTACTGATGTGGAGTTATATCCTATAATCATACCCCAGAGTTAAACTTGCTATTCTGCTGGTGCAGTCACTGAGCATCAGTGCAGGATAAGCAATGTAATGTATGTACACAGTGACTGCACCAGCAGAATAGTGAGTCCAGCTCTGGAGTATAATACAGGATGTAACTCAGGATCAGTACAGGATAAGTAATGTAACGTATGCACAGAATTACATCCTGTATTGTACTCCAGAGCTGCACTCACTATTCTGCTGGTGCAGTCACTGTGTACATACAATGCTGGCCAAAGTATTGGCACCCCTGCAATTCTGTCAGGTAATACTCAGTGTCTTCTTGAAAATGATTGCAATCACAAATTCTTCGGTATTATTATCTTCATTTATTTTGCTTGCAATGAAAAAACACAAAAGAGAATGAAACAAAAATCAAATCATTGATCATTTCCCACAAAACTCCAAAAATGGGCCAGACAAAAGTATTGGCACCCTTAGCCTAATACTTGGTTGCACAACCTTTAGCCAAAATAACTGCGCACAACCGCTCCCGGTCACCATCAATGAGTTTCTTACAATGCTCTGCTGGAATTTTAGACCATTCTTCTTTGGCAAACTGCTCCAGGTCCCTGAGATTTGAAGGATGCCTTCTCCAAACTGCCATTGTGAGATCTCTCCACAGGTGTTCTATGGGGTTCAGGTCTGGACTCATTGCTGGCCACTTTAGTAGTCTCCAGTGCTTTCTCTCAAGCCATTTTCTAGTGCTTTTTGAAGTGTGTTTTGGGTCATTGTCCTGCTGGAAGACCCATGACCTCTGAGGGAGACCCAGCTTTCTCACACTGGGCCCTACATTATGCTGCAAAATTTGTTGGTAGTCTTCAGACTTCATAATGCCATGCACATGGTCAAGCAGTCCAGTGCCAGAGGCAGCAAAGCAACCCCAAAACATCAGGGAACCTCCGCCATGTTTGACTGTAGGGACCGTGTTCTTTTCTTTGAATGTCTCTTTTTTTTTCCTGTAAACTCTATGTTGATGGCTTTTCCCAAAAAGCTCTACTTTTGTCTCATCTGACCAGAGAACATTCTTCCAAAACGTTTTAGGCTTTCTCAGGTAAGTTTTGGCAAACTCCAGCCTGGCTTTTTTATGTCTCGGGGTAAGAAGTGGGGTCTTCCTGGGTATCCTACCATACAGTCCCTTTTCATTCAGACGCTGACTGATAGTACGGGTTGACACTGTTGTATCCTTGGACTGCAGGGCAGCTTGAACTTGTTTGGATGTTAGTCGAGGTTCTTTATCCACCATCCGCACAATCTTGCGTTGAAATCTCTCGTCAGTTTTTCTTTTCCTTCCACATCTAGGGAGGTTAGCCACAGTGCCATGGGCTTTACACTTCTTGATGACACTGCGCACCGTAGACACAGGAACGTTCAGGTCTTTGGAAATGGACTTGTAGCCTTGAGATCGCTCATGCTTCCTCACAATTTGGATTCTCAAGTCCTCAGACAGTTCTTTGGTCTTCTTTCTTTTCTCCATGCTCAATGTGGTGCACACAAGGACACAGGACAGAGGTTGAGTCAACTTTAATCCATGTCAACTGGCTGCAAGTGTGATTTACTTATTGCCAACACCTGTTAGGTGCCACAGGTAAGTTACAGGTGCTGTTATTACACAAATTAGAGAAGCATCACATGATTTTTCAAACAGTGCCAATACTTTTGTCCACCCCCTTCTTTATGTTTGGTGTGGAATTATATCCAATTTGACTTTATGACAATTTTATTTTATTTTTTTTTCATTGAAGACAAATTAAATGAAGATAATAATACCAAAGAATTAGTGATTGCAATCATTTTCAGGAAGAAACTGAGTATTCTCTGACAGAATTGCAGGGGTGCCAATACTTTTGGCCAGCACCGTACATTCCATTACTTATCCTGTACTGATGTAAAGTGGCGTTTCCCTTTAAGAAATCTTCGCTTCATCACCTTCGATGTTACTATTTTGCAGGTCCAGAAAACCTTAATAACATCTCTGTGTAACATAAATATTTTCTACTTAACACTTCGCAATAATTAATTGGGTGCGATGCTGCGGATCTCGCCGTCTCATACGTGCGGCGCTTCCCAGCATAGTAATTTCTTATTTCTTGCATCTAAACCGCCTCTGACAGTATCAGGGGTCTCGTTTCCGCTGTCAGGCGCACTGCCCATATTAGAGCTTGCCTTAATTAGCCTCCTTGATTTTAAGATGTGACTAATAATATCTGCACTATAACATCTGCCTCACATCAAGAGAGGAAGAATACGGGTCATCAACTAAGGGATTGAGGGGTTAAAGTAAAAATACATGTTTCCGACAAAGCTATAATTATCAAAAAGTATATTAACCCAAGACTGAAGTGTATCGGAAAAAATCAAGATGTACAACATAAATATGAGTAAGGAGAAATGCTCCTGATAGTCGGATGTGTCAGTCACCAAGAATGAGCTGCAGAACCAGAAACAACCCATAAATAAATATGGTAGTGAAAGAAAAAAATAACAACAAAAACGAAAAAAACCATATCCTAATCTGTTCCTTTAAAAGATCGATGAAAAGATTAAAATATTTGTGTTTAATGTATATAAGAATAATCTTGTACATAGAAGTATATAATAGTTATTTTCGTGTACATAGGATCAATATTAGAGTAGTTATATTCTTGTACATAGGGGCAGTATTATAGTAGTTATATTCTTGTACATAGGGGCAGTATTATAGTAGTTATATTCTTGTAAATAGGGGCAGTATTATAGTAGTTATATTCTTGTACATAGGGGGCAGTATTATAGTAGTTATATTCTTGTACATAGGGGCAGTATTATAGTAGTTATATTCTTGTACATAGGGGCAGTATTATAGTAGTTATATTCTTGTACATAGGGGCAGTATTATAGTAGTTATATTCTTGCATTTGGGGCAGTACTATAGTAGTTATATTCTTGTACATAGGGGCAGTATTATGGTAGTTATATTCTTGCATTTGGGGCAGTACTATAGTAGTTATATTCTTGCATTTGGGGCAGTATTATAGTAGTTATATTCTTGTACATAGGGGGCAGTATTATAGTAGTTATATTCTTGTAAATAGGGGCAGTATTATAGTAGTTATATTCTTGTAAATAGGGGCAGTATTATAGTAGTTATATTCTTGTACATAGGGGGCAGTATTATAGTAGTTATATTCTTGTACATAGGGGCAGTATTATAGTAGTTATATTCTTGTACAAAGGGGCAGTATTATAGTAGTTATATTCTTGTACATAGGGGACAGTATTATAGTAGTTATATTCTTGTATTTGGGGCAGTATTATAGTAGTTATATTCTTGTAAATAGGGGCAGTATTATAGTAGTTATATTCTTGCACATAGGAGCAATATTATAGTAGTTATATTCTTGCACATAGGAGCAGTATTATAGTAGGTATATTCTTGTACATAGGGGACAGTATTATAGTAGTTATATTCTTGTATTTGGGGCAGTATTATAGTAGTTATATTCTTGCACATAGGAGCAATATTATAGTAGTTATATTCTTGTACATAGGGGACAGTATTATAGTAGTTATATTCTTGCACATAGGAGAAATATTATAGTAGTTATATTCTTGTACATAGGGGACAGTATTATAGTAGTTATATTCTTGTATTTGGGGCAGTATTATAGTAGTTATATTCTTGTAAATAGGGGCAGTATTATAGTAGTTATATTCTTGCACATAGGAGCAATATTATAGTAGTTATATTCTTGCACATAGGAGCAGTATTATAGTAGGTATATTCTTGTACATAAGGGACAGTATTATAGTAGTTATATTCTTGTAAATAGGGGCAGTATTATAGTAGTTATATTCTTGTACATAGGGGACAGTATTATAGTAGTTATATTCTTGTATTTGGGGCAGTATTATAGTAGTTATATTCTTGTAAATAGGGGCAGTATTATAGTAGTTTGTAAATAGGGGCAGTATTATAGTAGGTATATTCTTGTACATAGGAGCAATATTATAGTAGTTATATTCTTGTACATAGGGGACAGTATTATAGTAGTTATATTCTTATAAATAGGGGCAGTATTATAGTAGTTATATTCTTGTACATAGGGGCAGTATTATAGTAGTTATATTCTTGTACATAGGGGCAGTATTATAGTAGTTATATTCTTGTACATAGGGGCAGTATTATAGTAGTTATATTCTTGTACAAAGGGGCAGTATTATAGTAGTTATATTCTTGTACATAGGGGACAGTATTATAGTAGTTATATTCTTGTATTTGGGGCAGTATTATAGTAGTTATATTCTTGTAAATAGGGGCAGTATTATAGTAGTTATATTCTTGCACATAGGAGCAATATTATAGTAGTTATATTCTTGCACATAGGAGCAGTATTATAGTAGGTATATTCTTGTACATAGGGGACAGTATTATAGTAGTTATATTCTTGTATTTGGGGCAGTATTATAGTAGTTATATTCTTGCACATAGGAGCAATATTATAGTAGTTATATTCTTGTACATAGGGGACAGTATTATAGTAGTTATATTCTTGCACATAGGAGCAATATTATAGTAGTTATATTCTTGTACATAGGGGACAGTATTATAGTAGTTATATTCTTGTATTTGGGGCAGTATTATAGTAGTTATATTCTTGCATTTGGGGCAGTACTATAGTAGTTATATTCTTGCATTTGGGGCAGTATTATAGTAGTTATATTCTTGTACATAGGGGGCAGTATTATAGTAGTTATATTCTTGTAAATAGGGGCAGTATTATAGTAGTTATATTCTTGCACATAGGAGCAATATTATAGTAGTTATATTCTTGCACATAGGAGCAGTATTATAGTAGGTATATTCTTGTACATAGGGGACAGTATTATAGTAGTTATATTCTTGTATTTGGGGCAGTATTATAGTAGTTATATTCTTGTAAATAGGGGCAGTATTATAGTAGTTTGTAAATAGGGGCAGTATTATAGTAGGTATATTCTTGTACATAGGAGCAATATTATAGTAGTTATATTCTTGTACATAGGGGACAGTATTATAGTAGTTATATTCTTATAAATAGGGGCAGTATTATAGTAGTTATATTCTTGTAAATAGGGGACAGTATTATAGCAGTTATATTCTTGTACATAGGGGACAGTATTATAGTAGTTATATTCTTGTATATAGGGGCAGTATTATAGCAGTTATATTCTTGTACATAGGGGACAGTATTATAGTAGTTATATTCTTGTATATAGGGGCAGTATTATAGTAGTTATATTCTTGTAAATAGGGCCAGTATTATAGTAGTTATATTCTTGTACATAGGGGACAGTATTATCGTAGTTATATTCTTGTATTTGGGGCAGTATTATAGTAGTTATATTCTTGTATTTGGGGCAGTATTATAGTAGTTATATTCTTGTAAATAGGGGCAGTATTATAGTAGTTCTATTCTTGTAAATAGAGGCAGTATTATAGCAGTTATATTCTTGTACATAGGGGGCAGTATTATAGTAGTTATTTCTTGTATATAGGGGCAGTATTATAGTAGTTATATTCTTGTAAATAGGGGCAGTATTATAGTAGTTATATTCTTGTATGTACATAGGGGGCAGAATTATAGCAGTTATATTCTTATACATAGGGGTGGTATTATAGTAATTATATTCTTGTACGTAGGAGCAATATTATAGTTGTTATATTCTTGTACATAAGGGCAGTATTATAGTAGTTATATTCTTGTACATTGAGGCACTATTATAGTAGTTATATTCTTGTACATAGGGGCAGTATTATAGTAGTTATATTCTTGTACATAGGAGCAGTATTATAGTAGTTATATTCTTGTAAATAGGGGGCAGTATTATAGTACTTAGTCTTGTACATAGGGGCAGTATTATAGTAGTTATATTCCTGTACATAGGGGGCAGTATTATAGTAGTTATATTCTTGTAAATAGGGGCAGTATTATAGTAGTTATATTCTTCTACATAGGGGCAGTATTATAGTAGTTATATTCTTCTACATAGGGGGCAGAATTATAGCAGTTATATTCTTATACATAGGGGCGGTATTATAGTAATTTTATTCTTGTACATAAGGGCAGTATTATAGTAGTTATATTCTTGTACATTGAGGCAGTATTATAGTAGTTATATTCTTGTACATAGGGGCAGTATTCTAGTAGCTATATTCCTGTACATAGAAGTATTATAGTAGTTATATTCTTGTACATAGGGGCAGTATTATAGTAATTATATTCTTGTACATAGTAGCAGTATTATAGTAGCTATATTCTTGTATATAGGGGGCAGTATTATAGCAGTTATATTCTTGTACACAGGGGACAGTATTATAGTAGTTATATTCTTGTATATAGGGGCAGTATTATAGTAGTTATATTCTTGTAAATAGGGGCAGTATTATAGTAGTTATATTCTTGTACATAGGGGACAGTATTATCGTAGTTATATTCTTGTATTTGGGGCAGTATTATAGTAGTTATATTCTTGTATTTGGGGCAGTATTATAGTAGTTATATTCTTGTAAATAGGGGCAGTATTATAGTAGTTCTATTCTTGTAAATAGAGGCAGTATTATAGCAGTTATATTCTTGTACATAGGGGGCAGTATTATAGTAGTTATTTCTTGTATATAGGGGCAGTATTATAGTAGTTATATTCTTGTACATAGGGGACAGTATTATAGTAGTTATATTCTTGTATTTGGGGCAGTATTATAGTAGTTTGTAAATAGGAGCAGTATTATAGTAGTTATATTCTTGTACATAGGAGCAATATTATAGTAGTTATATTCTTGTACATAGGGGACAGTATTATAGTAGTTATATTCTTGTATTTGGGGCAGTATTATAGTAGTTATATTCTTGTAAATAGGGGCAGTATTATAGTAGTTATATTCTTGCACATAGGAGCAATATTATAGTAGTTATATTCTTGCACATAGGAGCAGTATTATAGTAGGTATATTCTTGTACATAGGGGACAGTATTATAGTAGTTATATTCTTGTAAATAGGGGCAGTATTATAGTAGTTATATTCTTGTACATAGGGGACAGTATTATAGTAGTTATATTCTTGTATTTGGGGCAGTATTATAGTAGTTATATTCTTGTAAATAGGGGCAGTATTATAGTAGTTTGCAAATAGGGGCAGTATTATAGTAGGTATATTCTTGTACATAGGAGCAATATTATAGAAGTTATATTCTTGTACATAGGGGACAGTATTATAGTAGTTATATTCTTATAAATAGGGGCAGTATTATAGTAGTTATATTCTTGTAAATAGGGGACAGTATTATAGCAGTTATATTCTTGTACATAGGGGACAGTATTATAGTAGTTATATTCTTGTATATAGGGGCAGTATTATAGCAGTTATATTCTTGTACATAGGGGACAGTATTATAGTAGTTATATTCTTGTATATAGGGGCAGTATTATAGTAGTTATATTCTTGTAAATAGGGGCAGTATTATAGTAGTTATATTCTTGTACATAGGGGACAGTATTATCGTAGTTATATTCTTGTATTTGGGGCAGTATTATAGTAGTTATATTCTTGTATTTGGGGCAGTATTATAGTAGTTATATTCTTGTAAATAGGGGCAGTATTATAGTAGTTCTATTCTTGTAAATAGAGGCAGTATTATAGCAGTTATATTCTTGTACATAGGGGGCAGTATTATAGTAGTTATTTCTTGTATATAGGGGCAGTATTATAGTAGTTATATTCTTGTAAATAGGGGCAGTATTATAGTAGTTATATTCTTGTATGTACATAGGGGGCAGAATTATAGCAGTTATATTCTTATACATAGGGGTGGTATTATAGTAATTATATTCTTGTACGTAGGAGCAATATTATAGTTGTTATATTCTTGTACATAAGGGCAGTATTATAGTAGTTATATTCTTGTACATTGAGGCAGTATTATAGTAGTTATATTCTTGTACATAGGGGCAGTATTATAGTAGTTATATTCTTGTACATAGGAGCAGTATTATAGTAGTTATATTCTTGTACATAGGGGCAGTATTATAGTAGTTATATTCTTGTACATAGGGGGCAGTATTGTAATAGTTATATTCTTGTAAATAGGGGGCAGTATTATAGTACTTAGTCTTGTACATAGGGGCAGTATTATAGTAGTTATATTCCTGTACATAGGGGGCAGTATTATAGTAGTTATATTCTTGTAAATAGGGGCAGTATTATAGTAGTTATATTCTTCTACATAGGGGCAGTATTATAGTAGTTATATTCTTCTACATAGGGGGCAGAATTATAGCAGTTATATTCTTATACATAGGGGCGGTATTATAGTAATTTTATTCTTGTACATAAGGGCAGTATTATAGTAGTTATATTCTTGTACATTGAGGCAGTATTATAGTAGTTATATTCTTGTACATAGGGGCAGTATTCTAGTAGCTATATTCCTGTACATAGAAGTATTATAGTAGTTATATTCTTGTACATAGGGGCAGTATTATAGTAATTATATTCTTGTACATAGTAGCAGTATTATAGTAGCTATATTCTTGTATATAGGGGGCAGTATTATAGTAGTTATATTCTTGTACATAGGAGCAGTATTATAGTAGTTATATTGTTGTATATTGGAGCAGTATTATCGTAGCTATATTCTTGTATATAGGGGTCAGTATTATAGTAGTTATATTCTTGTATATAGGGGGCAGTATTATAGTAGTTATATTCTTGTACATAGGGGCAGTATTATAGTAGTTATATTCTTCTACATAGGGGCAGTATTATAGTAGTTATATTCTTGTATATTGGAGCAGTATTATCGTAGCTATATTCTTGTATATAGGGGCAGTATTATAGTAGTTATATTCTTGTACATAGGGGGCAGTAATTTAAACATCCGTGAAACACCAGTTCTCTCTGGTCAGGTAGACCCTTCAGTTGGACCGGCTTTTCCAATAGAACAATCCATGTTTCATGGATGTGTGACACCAGACTAATCAGGCCGTAGATCCTTCTGCTGGTTACGAGTCACCCATGCTGTACATTTGTGCAGTTCTGCGCACAGCGGGGGCTCTTTATACTGTTCTGGCCATCTATTAGAAAGTCTGACAAACTCCTCTAATCCACTTGTGCTGATCTTTGTTAGCGGAGCGATTGCAATTTTATTGGATGTGACTAAAGAGATTAAGCTAAACATGCGGCCAAATGCTTTGTTTTCTTCCAGCTTAAATACATTACTACTGTTCTTGCATAATAAAATGCTTTTTCTACGCGGTAACACAATAATATAAGTAATATGCTGCCGCTGGCTTCCGGCAGGAGCGCATCTACATAAAATCATCTTACAAATACTCCTACAAAAGATCCATGTGAGGAATTAAAAGAGTTCTGAACAAACGCCGATAGTCGTGGAGGTGAAACCACCCAGCAAAAACCCCCAGAGATGAACGGCCGAGCTCGGGGATTATTTCTACATTTGCAGCACATTATTAATGACCTCTGGTTGCTTTTACTGGCAATGAGCTGGGCTGAATCATTTTGTAGGGAAATATACAAAACGTTATTTATTCCACCCAAGAAAAATAAAAACAAGAGAGAATCTTACAAAACAAGGTCCGTTCACATCAGTCCTTGACCAAGAGCTCACAATCCCCCGGGCCAGATGGCATTCATCCATGGATACTGAGGGAATTGAGCTCAGTAATTGACAGACCGCTGTATCTCATCTTCTTAGATTCGCTTGTAACAGGGTTGTTGCCTCAGGATTGGAGGATTGCTGATGTGGTTCCGATATTTAAGAAAGGTAAGAGGGTAGATCCAGGCAACTATCGTCCAGTAAAGGGTGCTTTATACACTGCGACATCACTAGCGATCTCGTTAGCGATGTGACACGCCAGATCGCAGATAAGATTTGCTGAGATCTCACATAGGTCATTTTTGTGGCGCTGGTCATATGTGCGATCTCGGCAAATCGCATGTGCGATCTGGCGTGTTACATCCCTAATGAGATTGCTAGCGATGTTGCAGCGTGTAAAGCACCCTTAAGCCTGACATCAGTAGTGTGCAAAGTTTTTAAGGGCATTTTAAGGGATGACATGCAAAAATATATTGTAGAAAATAATATAATTGATAACCAGCATGGATTCATGAAAGATAAGTCGTGTCTAAAGAAACCTGTTGGGGTTCTATGAGGGGGTAAGTGCAAACCTGGATATTGGTAATGCAGCTGATGGGATTTATTTGGACTTTGCAAAGGCATTTGATACTGTACCACATAATAGCCTTATACTGAAGCTCCAGAAGCAAGGATTAGGGGAAACTATATGCAACTGGGTAAGGAAGTGGCTAAAAGATAGGAAACAAAAAGTAGTCATAAATGGTACATTCTCTAAATGGGCTATAGTCAGCAGTGGGGGCCGCAGGGATCTGTGCTAGGACCGATTCTTTTGAATCTCTTTATTAACGACCTCGTGATTGGGATTGATAGTAAAGTGTCAGTCTTTGTTGATGACACCAAACTATGTAGGATATTAAAAATTTGATAGTACAATATTACAAAAAGATCTGGTTAAGATGTCAGAATGGGCAGATACTTGACAAATGAGATTTAATGTTGATAAATGTAAAGTAATGCACCTAGGACGGAGTAATCCTATAGCTGCGTATACATTAAATGGAAGTAAACTCGGGACTACAGAACAGGAGAAGGACTTGGGTATTCTCATTACAAATAAGCGGAGCAGCAGCACTCAATGTCAGGGGGGCGGAGGAGTTGTTTTTTGTTATATAAACAACTAAAAAAAGTTTACCTTTTTTATTTTTGCATTTCCAGTTCTGTTCCCAGGTTACTGCAGGTCGCCCCCTAGTCTGGTCCATGAGAACATTGCGAGAAAAGGAAACACAGCTGGATGCAGTGCGATTTACATACATCTCCGCTCCGTGCCTGGCATACCCACACACCTAAATGATCTCTCGCCTCCACATAATCTCTAATACCTGTATCTATTTTAGACGCCGCGAAAAAGACAAGCTGAGATAGAAGTGGCGGGTGAGCATTCGGATGAGCAATAACGAAGCGCTCGAGCTGCAGCGTGACGTCTGCGGTTTTTTCTCGTTTAGGCTGTCACCAGCAGAACGCGCACAACATAACCAAAATAGCAAGAAAATGAAATAACGAGGAATATTAATATTCACTGAAATGGTCTTATTATTATTATTGTTATTTCATTGTCTTTGAGACCAAACCCTGAAAAAAAATGTGCATCCGAAAAGAAAACTTTCACATGGGAAAGAGAAAAAAACGTCTCTCTTTATTAGTGAATGACCTATGTCGCTAACAAATGAGCTCAGGGATCGCTAACGAGAAGTTGGGAAGTGATGGAGGAGGGGTGAGGAGCAATGGGGGCTCCGGACCACCAAATGAGTCACCCGTCACTGACGGGAGCTGTTGTTAGTCCAGGACATGGGACTGCGCACGATCTCCTGGGATCGGAGATGTGTCAACCCCCCGAAAAATAAAAAACATCTTTACTATATGTGAGAATCGTTATTTACTGTTATTGATGAAATGTATAGTGATCCAGGGATGAAAAGAAATGCAAAAGCGATCTTGAAGGGTATGTATACATTTTTAATCTTTGTTTCCAACCTCTGAAGCATAAAATTATATAACATTGTCTTCATCGAAAGTCTCCTACTGTTTTGTGCATGCAGCAGCTATGCTGACATACAGTGCCTTGCGAAAGTATTCAGCCCCCTTGAATTTTTCAACCTTTTCCCACATTTCAGGCTTCAAACATAAAGATAAAAATTTTAACGTTCTGGTGAAGAATCAACAACAAGTGGGACGAAATTGTGAAGTTAAATGAAATTTATTGCTTATTTTAAACTTTTTTAAAAATAATAAAGTACTGAATATTGGAGCGTGCAATATTATTCTGCCCCTTTAAGTTAATACTTTGTAGCGCCACCTTTTGCTGCGATTACAGCTGCAGTCGCTTGGGGTATGTGTCTATCAGTTTTGCACATGGAGAGACTGAAATTCTCGCCCATTCTTCCTTTGTAAACAGCTGGAGCTGAGTGAGGTTGGATAGAGGCGTTTGTGAACAGCAGTTTTCAGCTCTCTCCACAGATTCTCGATTGGATTCAGGTCTGGACTGTGACTTGGCCATTCTAATTTATTATCATTAGATTTGAGCACCTTTCATACCTGCAGTTAGGGTATTCTAGGGCAGGCTAAGGATAGCCGTCGAGGAGTGGAGGAGCTATATCATTTTTCTTAGGGTGCCAACCCCCGCGTGAGGTAGAGGACAGGAGGGAGGTCTATTTTTAGGGCTTTATCTCTAACCCTCCTCCCTTCTCCCCCTGTACACATTAGGTTAGTTATTGTGTGTCTTTTTGAAGTTTTAAGAGATTCTAATAAAATTGATGATTTTTAAGGTTAATATACTATTTGTTTTTCAAAACCTTCCCTTTACTTTGATATATTGAGATAAGACGCTGACAGAGGAGTATGGAAGACGCTTTCTTCTCTCTGCCTGAACTATGTAAGGGCAGCTGAGAAGGAAAGCCCAACAGCTATCTTGTGCAAGGCCAGGTACCGGTGTACAGAGATTTATAAAGGACATGGTTGCGTTCATTAATCTAATAAATAGCATGCAATGTAACAAGTAATTCACATTAGTAAAGCCGTCACCTGATTTGGGATGCAATGAGTCGCACTGAGCGTTGTACATGTGCAGGAACTCCTGGTGCCGCCGGATCATCTGCTGCTTGGTCCCCTGCGTGGACAGTCCGATGTCCTTCAGTCTTTTCCTTAGGTCCCGATCTGACAGGAGATTGTACACCACTTTGGCCATTGGCTTCCGCTTCTGAACAGAACTGAAATAAAATAGGAAAAAGTAGATTAAATATGAGAAAAGAACCGAAATGTCACATCATCAGTGACATCCCATAGTGTAAAGACATTGCTTTACAGCCATGAACAAGGCTTCTAGACTATAATTGATACAATTTCATGGGGTTTCAATTATTTTCATATTGCAACTGTCTGGTCTAATAAATTGTCCTGTGTAGTTCCATAGACAGAATGACTTCCACCGCCCGAACTCACGTTACCAACTTCTGCCGTCTGACCCGTCATTACCATCTTCCAGCAGCCGGCCCTATGTTACTCACTTGCTCCTTCCAACTGTATGTTACTGACTTGCACCGTTGGACTCCACGTTACTGACTTGCACTGTCCAACCCTACATTACCATCTTCCACCGTCCAACCTCACAATACTAACTTGCTCACTCCAACCCTACGTTTCCATCTTACACAGTCCGACTCAACAATACCGACTTGCTCAGTCCAACCCTACATTACAATCTTCCACCGTCCGACCCTACGATACCAACTTGCTCACTCCGACCCAACCTTACCATCTTCCACCATCTGACCCTAAGATACCGACTTGCTCAGTCCGACCCTACATTACCATCTTCCACCGTCCGACCCTACATTTCCATCTTATACTGTCCGACTCTACAATACTGACTTGCTCAGTCCGACCCTACATTACTATCTTCCACCGACCGACCCTATGATACCAACTTGCTCAGTCCTACCCTACATTGTCATCTTCCACCGTCCGACTCAACAATACCGACTGGTTCAGTCCGACCCTACATTACCGACTTGCTCAGTCCAACCCTACTTTACCATCTTCTGCCGTCCAACCTCCCGATACCGACGTGCTCGCTTCAACCCTACGTTTCCATTTTACACTGTCCGACTCAACAATACTGACTTGCTCAGTCCAACCCTATATTACCATCTTCCACCATCCAACCCTACGATACCGATTTGCTCAGTCCGACCATACGTTACCATCTTCCACCGTCCGACCCTACAATACAGACTTTCTCAGTCCGACCCTACGTTACCATCTTCCACCGTCTGACCCTACGATAATGATTTGCTCACTCCGACCCTACATTACCATCTTCCACCCTCCGACTCAACGATAATGAATTGCTTGGTCCGACCCGACTTGCGCTGTCTGACCCTACGTTACCAACTCTCACTGTCTGACCTTACGTTACCTACTTACACCATCCGACCCTAAGTTACCGACTTCCAGCATCTGACTACATTACGACAATGTCCTGAATGTATGGTTTACCGGTTTTACACGGCATATCTCATTATTTTAGGATAGTTAGAGGTAAGGAAACGCTCTGCTCTAATTCCACATACGTCAGCTTAATTTGCAGCCACAATCCAACCTTAACATCATTCACTCTGAGTTTGGTTACCAAGAAAAAACGTGCAGAAGTGAAATAAAACTCACTCTTCATATTTCTCAGTAATAAGGGAGTGAACGCCGGCAGAAAGTACACGTTCCAGGAGACGACACATTTCATATGGTGCATGCGGTGTTGTGCTATTTCGCTGCCAGTCAGACATCATTTTCCAGTCTGTCTGTTCTCTTTATAAGTTGAGATCGACCGGCTGCAGAAATTGAAATTAAACGGAAAGGACTGGAGCCCTCCTCATGCTCCCTACAGAGGAAAAAGTTCCAGAAGCCATTACCGTGCCCATAAGGTTTATGTTGAAAAGAGCTGTACTAGTTTTGCCTGTCTTATTGGAAACGGAGATGTACAAGGAAGAATATGGGAATAAATCAACACTTAAGCCAAGCACAAGTCACCCCGTCATTAACGCCTCATCCTCACCCGTTCTGAACCTTCTCCATGCCTCCTCTGATAAATTCCAGGTAGTGTCGGCCGGCACATGAGGAGCCGGTCTACCCTTTTTCCAGAAGCCTCCCGAACATTTCAGAAAACCTGGCAAGTGTCCTAATTAATAACCGCTGCTGCGATGGACAAGTGAAATAAAAAATTGCTAACTTTAATGAAATAATCCCTTTAATTCAATTTCTAGTAGCTACTACGAACTATTCAAAGGGGTACTTTGCACACTATGATATCGCAGGTGTGAGGTCGGTGGGGTCAAATCGAAAGTGACGCACATTCGGGGTCGCTGTCGATATAATAGTTTGTAAATCTTTTATGATACGGTTAACGAGCGCAAAAGCGTCGTAATCGTATCATCGGTGTAGGGTCCCACATTTCTATAATGTAGCTGCAGCGACGGTACGATGTTGTTCCTCGTTCCTGCAACAGCACACATCGCTGTGTGAGAAGCCGCAGGAGCGAGGAACATCTAACTGCGTCACCGCGGCTCACGCCGGCTATGCGGAAGGAAGGAGGTGGGTGGGATGTTTACGTCCCGCTCATCTCCACCCCTCCACTTTTATTGGCCGCCTGCCGTGTGACGTCACAGTGACGCCGCACGACCCGCCCCCTTAGAAAGGAGGCAGGTTGCCGGCCAGAGCGACGTCGCAGAGCAGGTGAGTGCATGTGAAGCTGCCGTAGCAATAATGTTCGCTACAGCAGCGATCACAAGATATCGCTGCTGCGACGGGGGCGAAGCCTATCGCGCTCGACATCGCAAGCATCGGCTTGCGATGTCGTAGTGTGCAAAGTACCCCTAAGAGTCAGGAAATGCTGGATACGTGACATTTGGGGGTTTCTAAATATCAATTGGTTTCCAAAGAAAGAGAATTAGGCATAAAATAAAAAGTGTAAAGCCTGCTTTACACGGTACGACCGATTGTGCGATTTCACAATCGATCGTACCCGCCCCCGTCCTTTTTGCGTCACGGGCAAATCGCTGCCCGTGTTGCACAAAGTTAGTAACCCCCGTCACACATACTTACCTCTCGTGCGACCTCGCTGTGGGCGGCGAACGTCCACTTCCTGGAGTGGGAGGGACGTTCGGCGTCACAGCGACGTCACACGGCCGCCGGCCAATAGAAGCGGAGGGGCGGAGATGAGCGGGACGTAAACATCCCGCCCACCTCCTGCCTTCCACATAGAGCCGGCGGCGGCCGCGGGAGGCAGGTGAGCTGCTGTTCATCGTTCCCGTGGTGTCACACGGAGCGGCGTGTGCTACCACGGAAACGATGGTCAACTAAATTAAACGATATTATGGAACCTAGCGGGCAGTAACCGACTCACGATTTGTGAGCGATACTGCGTCTCTAGGAGGTGTCACACAGGCCGGCATCGCCAGCGATGCCAGATGTGCGTCACAAAATCCGTGACCCCGACGATCTATCGCACGATAGATTGTCTGGTGTAAGGCAGCCTTAAGTCCCTTTGTAATAGAAATCATGTCTCAAACCCAATAAATTTTGGGAATGCATTGGTTCTCTTTGCCACTGGTGCGGGGAGACAGGCAATGTGTCACGGATGTGTCTGGACCTTCAGGTGCTGCTGCTGGGACCAGGTGCAGAAGGGCCCGGCGATCGTCCAGACGTTAATGGACGCTTTCCCTTTAAAGGCTTGATTTAGGGTTTTTTTTCTGTTTCCTTGACAGGTTGGAGGAGCCTTTCCTCCAGTTGGTAATTAAGGGCCTTTATACGTTTGGGCCTCTCGCTCCTCCAGTGCAGGTTATACTCTTCACTTGGAGAAGTTGCTTGCTTAGGAGTGCATGTGGCTTCAGACTACTGTCGCTGTATATGTGGCGCCCCTGACCCGGTCTGCACCCATGCTAGGAGGACAGTACTTCCAGGTAACCCTAAGGGCCAGAACGAGGTGTGTACGCACAGACACATAGCAACCAGGTCTCCCACACCTTTAGAGGGGACCCTTGGGTAATCTCCAGAGAGGGCTAGCTTTCAAATCTTTTCAAGAGGTGTAGTGGAGGGGCTGGGAGCTAAAGTACAGAGGTTGTCAGGAAAGGAGTGGAGCGAGCCAGTCTGGTAGTGGTGTGTGGCGGTTGCAAGGGGATACGCGCGCAGCCACTAGTCAGACCCTGCACGAGGGTAGTAACCGTTGGCGGGGGAGAACGGTCACCTGGTCAGTCAGAGAGAAGTGTCCGGGGTGACTAGGCACGTACGGGGAACAGGTCCCTAGAGCAGACCCCATTTTAACGACCTGCTAAACCTGCCGATGAAGGGAACTACAAGTACCTCACCAACCACACAGAGTCTGAGCCTCAGCAGCAAAGCGGGGACCCATAAGGGGATAGTGCCAGAAGCCATCTCTTTTGGTCTACGCTGCCGGCAAACGGGCCAAACACAGGGGAGAAAAGGCAGTTGCGACTCCCTGGATAGACCCCATGGTACTTCAAGTCAGGGGTTATCCGAAAACAGAAGTGCTAGGAAGGCGAGCCAACAGGTTACCCTCAGACTGGCCCGAAGGAGCCCTGGTTCTTACCTGGTTAATCACAGCATCGCCCGGGTCAGCTCACAACAACACCAAAGTGAGTAAAAACCAGTTGAAAGACTTTCTGGACTGAGACTGAAATATTCCGTGACCCGCTACCCTGCTCACCCGAGCCCCTGGGGCCTGCCTCACTCACGGGAGGCTACACCCTCTGGCTGCAGACCCCATCAGCCCCAGACGCTCCTAAAACCTGCAGCGGCGGTCATCTACATCCCTGACCGCAAGCCGTGAGTGGCGTCACGATATATTAAATAAAAACTAACATTACCTGTTGCCAAATCGAACAAGACCTGTGGCATCACCCCTGGGGCGTCACACATATTCTGAAGATTCCCTCTCAAGATAAGTTGTTGTTTTTCCTTTTTCCCCTTTTGCTGTTTATTTTTATGTTTGGTTTTTCCCTCCGTGGTTTGGTGGGTGGAGGGATTTAGTCCTAGGGTCTGGCTAGGAGACAGGGGCACGTTGGTAGACCACACCTCCTAACCATTAGAGGTACCTATAGTCTGAGGGCAAGCGCAGGGCCCCCCCCCCAGTGTCAAGGTCAACGCAAGAACCCCTGGTTCCCCCCCCTCTTTGTATTGCAGCCTCCCTTATTCCCAGGAGTCCACTTGCTGGGTGTCTCTCCCCACACCTAGCGTGACACAATGACTCGCTAGTGCCACCTATGGGAAATATCCCTGTAAGTGAACGTCCAGCCCTGTAGTCACGGTTTGCACCTCTTTTAAGGATTGAACGTTTACTTAGGCTGGTTTCACACTACGTTTATTTAACATCCGTCCATAACGTTTTTTTAGCGGAAAAACGGATCCAGTGCAAATGCGTTTTCACTTCAATGCATTTGCAATGGACTCGCGTCCACCTGCGTTCGCATGCGTTTGCGTGCGTTAGACACAGGATCCGTACTTTTGCGTTATTTTAACATGTTTCAAAAACGCTACTTGCAGCGTTTTTTACCTTTGTCAAAATAACGCATCTCACAGGATCCTTCACATTGCGCCGCGAGCTGCAATACATTTCAATGAGCGCTGGATCCTGCCTAGCAAGATGCGTTGAGTTGCGTTGTAACAGGATCCTGCTTTTGTACTGAGCATGCCCAGAAAGTACTGAGCATGCTCAGAACCAGTCTCGCGTGATCTGTCTCTCTCTCCTCCTCCCTCCCTCACCCTCTCTATCTCTGTCTTTCCCCCTTCCTTTCCTCCCTCTCTCTCCCACCTGAGAGCTGCGGACACTCGTAACCAAGGTAAATATCGGGTAACCACTTCTCTTAGTTACCCGATGTTTACGTTGGTAACGTGTGCAGGGAGCCCGGCTCCTGGCAGCTGCAGACACTCGTAACCAAGATAAATATCGGGTATCCAAGCCCGATGTTTACCTTGGTTACGAGCGTCTGCAGCTGTCAGAAGCCGGCTCCCAGTCTGGCACGTTTAGTTCCCCTCACTCCCGAACACATGACTCCAATGCCCGCCCCTAAACATCCAGTGACAGGATCCTGCAAAGTAAGACATGCGTTTACATGCGTTTTTTGCTGTAAAAGCAGGATCCGCTTTTGCAGCAAAAAAACGTTCAGGACGCATGTTAAATAAACGTAGTGTGAAAGCAGCCTTACCCGATAGCTACCTATTGGTGCTAGTCGTTTTTTGGGTTTCTGTTGCTTTTATAGCTTTACATATTTTTCTAATATTTTAGATGCAGCCAGCAGTGTAAAGTAAGGAGGTTTCCTTCAGGTTTGGACGACTATGCCCCATATTAGAAATCCGTCTGTACATATAACATATTTTATTTTACATTTATGAGTTTTAGATGATTTCACCATGGCAAATATAATAATAATAAAAAAAAAAAAACGACCAAAAAACCTCCATTCTTTACACTGCAGGCCAAATATTAGGTTTTATGTAACAAGATGACTTATTGTATTTTAACAGTTAAAGAGATTTAATTGATTAAAGAATTAAAACTTTTCCAAAAACAAGCAGGAGAGTTGGCTGGGAAGGAGGAAAGGAATATTTACTTGGCAGCGGCGCTTAATATTTGGAGAAAGTGAGAGCAGCGATTCTGGAACACAAATACATTTTCCTCAAAATACATTCACCAGCCACAAAGTGATTCGACTGAGGAATCATTCAAAGATTAATGGTGCAGAAAAATAAAGGCGACATCCGCTGCCCCGAGCCGCCGATTCCCCAGAAATAGCTTTATAATGCAGGGAACATGCTGGATGCGGAGAGTGGGATGCTTTATATTTACAGATAATAACACAGGGGAGAATGTGCGGCCGGGATGAGGTTAGTGACATACACCAAACTCTCCTGGAAACGCACGCATGCGGCACAATTAGGGTGGTATAGAAGGATAGGGAGAGAGGAGACGGACCACCTCCTGCCACTCACGAGTCTGTCCCCTACGATCCCTAACGTCCCTATACGGGTCCTTCCCCAACATCGCCGTGACGTGCCCGCCCTTGCCTTGAACTCACCCTGGCTAGTGATAAGGCCGACGAGACCACTAGTCTCACCGTTGCAATATTACAACACAAGAAAAGAGAGACTGACAAAGGCCTCATGCGCACACAGCGGTTTTTTGCCACATTTTTGGGTGCAGTTTTCTTACCAAAACCGCATGTATTTCCTTCCTTAGCAAAGTGAGAGTTCAGTTTTTCTGTTCACACAGTGCAGCTTCTTTTGGCTGCAGATTTGTGGTGACCACAATTCTTCTACATTTTTGAGCCCTCCAGGTAATGGATTTCACTTAAAAAAACGCAGTGGACAAAAACGCCTGTATTTTTTTGGATAAGTTTTTGCCACGGGTGCGGTTTTCTGAGCCAAAAATGTGCATCTTTGTGGTCACTACAAAGATGTAGCGTGCGCACACACCCAAAGGGAACATAAACACAAAAAGGAAAACACTCCAAGCTCCTCCAATACAGCTAATCACCACAGCTGCAATTGTCATAACTTCTTAACTTCTTCCATAGACAGGCACCTTCCAAAGTGGCCAGCATAATAATGAGACTCTATAACCAGCATGAGATGGCAAAAGATACGTGACTTTTTATAGTGAAAGGGAGTGTCACAAAGACCTGCACCTGAGATTATGGCTACAAAGGATAACAAGATAGCAAAGAGTCCTTCAAGGGAACCTGTCACCACTTTTTCGGCCTATAAGCTGCGCCCACCACCACCGGGCTCTTATATACAGCATTCTAACATCCTGTATATAAGAGCCCAGGCCGGGGTTATAACATAAAAAACACTTTATAATACTTACCTAACGGTCGCGTGGTGGGCCTTATGGGCGTCTCCGTTGTCCGGTGCCGCAGTCGCCTCTTTCAGCCATCTTCGTCCTCCTTCTCTAGCTACGGTGCATGACGCGTCCGATGTCATCCACACTCGCCGGCATTCAGGTCCTGAGCAGGGCAGATCACAGTATTGTAGTGCGCCTGAGCAGGACCGGTGAGTGTGTATGACGTAGCCGCGTCATGCACACAGGCTTCAGAAAGAGGACGAAGATGGCCGAAAGAGGAGGCACCGGCACCGTAGAACGGAGACGCCCAAAAGGCCAATCGCACAACCGTTAGGTAAGTATTATAAAGTGTTTTTTATGTGTGGCGCCCTGAACTAGCCAGGTCGTCACAGGTAACACACAAACCCCCCACCCCCACTAGACAGCAACATTAGCCAAACATAAAATCCTTGTTGCCTCCCTCCAGGGTCTGATGTCCACACCAGGTAGGGCGGAGCCAAGTGGTTGGCCCCACCCATCGAGGAGTTCACAGGCCTGGAGGCGGGAAAAGCAGTCAGTCAGAGTTGAGAGTGTAGTCGAGGAGGTTGAAGTGAGAGGAGTAAAGTGGAGAGTGTCTGGGTTTGTGGCCCAGGCACTGACAACAAGGTTGGCAGACGGTGGTGGCCGTCTGCAGGAATGGTGAATCAACGCGGAACCGTAGGACCGGGGTCGGGCGGTGGCCCGCCAATACCGACCGAGGACTGAAGTGAAGCCAGCACACACAGGCAGGGTCATCGGACCCCGCCAGGCTTGGAGCCGCCGTCAACAGTCAAATCCGAGTGTGACAGGAACCCCAGGGGTTTCCTAACAACCAAAGACCCGTTAGAAGGCAACCGTCCGCACCGTGAGGGTATACAGCTACCGCCTAAGGCTAGAGACCCAAGGGCCAGCGCCTGCGGGCAAAAGGGCTCCGCCGGCATCCATACACCGGGGAGCGGACTACCGATGGGGACCCATCGTAGTCAAACAGTACACAAAGGTGCAGGGAAAGACAGCCGCCATCACCTGTCCGGGGAGAGACCTGTCCATCCAGCCGTTTGGTTTACCGAGGACTTTGTGCATCTCTTGCTGAGTGAGTACACCTGTGCCATCCGGCACCGTGCCGCGCTGTCCCTGCAACCCTGCACCTTACCAACCCTGCCTCCCCGTCACACCACCGGGCCCCAGGACCACCAACCCCTACCCACGGAGGGGGAAAAACAACATCCCAGCTGCTCCCTACCATCGCTCTCGGGATCCCCGTCACCAGCAGCGGTGGTGCCCATCTTCACCACAACCCGTGGGTGGCGTCACGGACTAAATTACCCAAAACCAACCACCCTTTTCACTCACGGGCGAGGAGCGCCGCTCGAGTCCCCGGATCCGGCCCACCGCTCGAGCCACCGAGCAGCCGCAGCAGCGCCGGACCCGAGCGTTAGCGAGCGCAGCGGCGGCGTCCTCCCCGCCCACGACATATGTTCTCACAGCAGCCTGGGCTCTTATATACAGGATGTTAGAATGCTGTATATAGGAGCCCGGTGGTGGTGGCCGCATCTTATAGGCCAAAAAAGTGGTGACTGGTTCCCTTTAACCCCTACAAAACCAAAAGAAAGTAGATTCTCTCAAACAAAAACTGCAGACCTGTGTATAATAAGGGATTGTGACCTTCTGGTTCCAGACTCGAAAAAAGTCTCCCAAGAGCAGGTCACACCGAGGACATGTAAGGGGTGGTCCGGACACAGAAAGCTGCAAAATAATAAAATAAGTCATGTTTCCCATAGTGGCCACAAACTGAAAAGCCACGTACAATATAAATACAATGAGTCGTGCATACATTTTTATATTTGGCGAAAAGGAGGGTTTCCCTGCTTGGAAAGTGAAAGCAGAAAAAATGGAGAAGACAAAGGACTAGAAAGTGGCTGAAAACTAGAGCCTGTGTGCAGTCCCGGCCTTGGAGGTGATAAACCGTGCTGCCATGTGTCTGCCGTCAGCCTCTCCACAGGCTGGCACCTGGCATGCAACTTGTGTTTGCACAGGATGATGGATGAAATGTAATTTCCCGCTGACACGAGCAGGAAAAAGTAAGGGCTATAATCTTAGACTGGTGATCACAAAGCAAGGAGCCTGCCAGCCCGCCAGTGTAGATGACAGCCGGCAGTCTCCG